>NW_026781271.1:115268-147819 GCF_030144855.1 Hypanus sabinus | reverse complement strand
GAACCAAACGGCGTCGATTAAAAATGATGATTATATAAGCAGTTGAACTAAAATTCAAAGAAGAGTTGGACAGGGATGGGCTGCTGCACAAGAATTATTTAATGTCTATAGTGAAATGTTTCTTGGAGAAATAGAAGGCCATGATGGGATAAAAATTGGAGGTATTAACATCAACAATATGAGATATGCAGACCAACCAGCCTAATAGAATGTACTGCAGAAAACCTATAGATTTTCCTAGACCATGCAGTAAAAACAAATGCAGATTGTGGTCTAACCATCAACTGTAAAATAAAAACACAAAAAAACAAATTAAACAAACAAACAAACAAACAAACAAATCTATGCTAATATCAAAACAGCAGGATACTCCCAACTCCCATCTGCGAATTGTACATCGATAATCAAGAGACTGAACAAAAGACCAACTTTAATTACCTTGCTCAAGGACACACACGAAACCTCAGTCAAACTTCAGATCACTAGACGAACGCTTTACCCACCTGGCCACGCGCCAACATACCAGACACATATACTGTATGTCACTAAACAGTTCAAAAACTATGTCTATGCCCATAACATAACAATTAAATAGAAAATGTAATTATTGCCAAATGTCTTATTTCGTTTAAAGGTCGTAATAGGGAAAAATAAATATTGCGTTCTGTCTTTAATTACAAATTTCCTCTGCATTAAACATGGTCATATTTGCCATGTTACGCTTTCGTACATATTCTGAGACGTTTTGTGTCTAATTCCAAAATATGTAATGACAGATGCGTTTATTCTCATAGATTTTGCACCACCTCTGTCCAAATCAAGTTTTAACATTTCATGTCATTTCATGGAATACAAATAACGTTTTTCAAGAGCGTCTGTAATATCACCAGAGAGACGTCTTCTCCATTTAACGCGCTTGGCGTTACAGGTTTTTAAATGGTTTGTCTGTTTATTCTAGTTTAATTCTTCAAATGACTTATTGACTATTCAGCATATTCGTCCACAATTCTGCTCACACATCTCAATAAAATCAATGATTTTATTTTTCTTCTTATCGCAAAATCTCGAAGTAGTTATGAAGGAATCAATGCCAGTTACTATCCAAATGTATGCGGACAGCTTTGATATGTGGGAAACAGTATCACAGCCAGAAGCCGAAATAAAAAGACACCAGGGTTTTACGTGTCTGGAGTAAAGAACTACAACTATCGGATGCTCCACAGATAAAACTGGAAATTCCGCTCGCATTTGTGTCACCTGCACTTCATTGGAAGCAAATACACAAGCGCCCGAGACTTTAGAAATTTACCATTTATCCGCACTAATGCTTTCATCTAACTTGAGTGCTGTCTCACAATATCAACATCTCACGTTCATTGAAATCGTTAGTAACAATGAGCACATGCCTTTTGGTGGACTGTATTTCAAGACAGAGGCAGGTTTTGGAATCAATTTTACAGATATTCAGATATATGTGTTTATATATATTACACCGTAGTATTACACCGTGTGTGTATATATATATGGAAGTATTACAGTGTAATACTTCTTGTAGCAATCTTACCACGTATTGTCTGAGACTGCCTAACGCTCAACGGTTTAGATTGTGCAACAATATGTTATAAGTCCGCAGGAATCCGTTGTGAATTAAGATGTAAAATATTATGATACTCAGATGGTGACCCTCGATCATTTTTAAGGGAATGAGACTGTCCACGTGGATTACGAGTCCATCAGGAATTCGTTTGTGGCCAATGACCATCTCTCTGCTTGGTTTTAGGTTGATGGACAGAAAATATTGAACAAATGTTGAAGTCAAAGATCTAAATGGTGTGAACGCTAATTGCGGCTGCATAAGGAAGCAAAACACAAAGTACACTGCAGATGATTGGGTCCAAGCAATACGCATAGCACGCTGGAGGAACTCAGCAGGTCCGCAGCATCCGGAGAAACGAACAGTCAAAGTTTCGGCCCGAGACCCTTCGTGCGTGTCGGCACGAAACGTTGACTGCTCGTTTCCACGGATGCTGCCCGACCTGCTGAGTCCCTCCAGCGTGTTATGCGTACTGCATAAGGAAGCAAGTCACAAACGTAATATTAATAAACGACGCCGGATAAGTGTGAAGCTTGTCAGAAGATGTTCGTGGCAGAGTGCTCTGGTTAGAGTAAAGGGCAGTGCTGGAAGACGTAGCCAAACTCTTTTGCCAGAAGGCATTATGTGAATGGTCAGGTAGAAAAAGGAGATACAGTATCTGCCAGATATACGCTGCTCGGTTCAATCAGTTCCTTGTGGAGTATTAGGATCATGACAGTACCTAAGTCGGACAAAGCTTGGCCAAGAAATAAAAGATAAAAGCGAAAACGAAACGATTCGTTTTAAAAGTATGTCTGCAGGGAATCGACACCGTCCGCATAATTGGTGGTCTATGTGCAAAACCACAGGAAATGGACGAACTGTTGAATAAATGCACGTGAGACTGACATTGTTAGTGAGTTCCCTGGAGTTGTCTATTGTATGTGAGAGCAAATCAACACGAGAAATGCTGAAGTTCTTCATGAAGAAACTAACATCCTCTGCCCCCTCTGTCCTTCGATGCTATTGGAAAAACAAAGCACGAATTGCGGACGATCTTCGCGCCCTCCTTATCAAAAATTAATGATTCGAAAGGCCGTGAGAAAAACAGTGTCGTGTCGCTGTGTAAGACAGAGATAAGCCAGGGAACTACTGTACATGAGCATTACAAATGTGGAGGGTCAGCTAATGGATGGGATCGCAATGAACAGCATTTACTTGCAGAGAAATATTGTGCCGCCGGCAGTGGGTCTATCGGACAGAGTGGGAAAAGAATTGACAGGTGGAATACAGCGTATAGCGGTGCAGGGTTTGCACTTTGGAAAAAGAGATTAATGCGCAGAGATGTTTTTGATTGGGGATTTCGTTCAGAAATAAAAGGTTCCTATGTACGGAGGAGTTCCAGCTCTGGATTTATTGGCCGAAGTCTGTTGTAAAGAGGAAGACGCAAAGCTGCTATTCCTTTGCTTAGGAGTTGCAATTGATGCCACAGACGGGTTGAGGCCGGTCGCTGGGTGGGGGTAGGTAATTGTTTGAAAGTTTTTTGATTGGTGAGGGAGTTCATAATTTCCTCGTGAAGGGAATGGACTTGGGTTGAGAGAGTGATTCCCTGAGAAAGAACACCACAAGCTCGAAGGAGCGAATGTGCCAATTGTACTTCCGTATCCAGTGGTTTAATGGTCTGATGCCCTATCATTTGACCGTCGCTATTAACCATCGTACCTTCGCTGAAAGTCTTAATAAATTGTTTATCGACAGCTTCGACCGCTATACGTTCAATAACGGTCTTGTTACCTACTGAAAGACACCCAGGGAAATGAGGAAGAAAAGCTCCTTCCTCACAACGCCATGCAAGCCACCATCAGCAACAGACTTTCTGCAGTTGATATTTGGACCCTGGGGAGACATTGCCTGTGCAGGGGGACACGTCACAAAGTTGATACCAACGGACTGGACAGGCACACTCACAGTTGAAGTTAGCCCGTCCGTACTCGCGCGTGTTGTCTGTTCATAGTCTTTTGAAGAACGGGCCGATGTTGGATGCAATCAGCTAAATCTCTTTGTGGCGCTGCCTGTTCAATCTGAGTACGGGCCAGGCTCCATCTGATTTCCAGAGCACTCAGTGTAAATTCTCCCCGTTCTCCTGGTATTTCCGCTGGGTTCCAGTTGCTCCGTTTCCCCTCCTTCACAGGCAAGCGAAGGCTTTTAGTCCACTCGACTGCTGAGTATTTACACTGAAGAGTGGAAGTCGCTATCGAAAGTGGTGTGGCGGCGACGACAGCCGGAATATAGTGAAAAGCAATAAAAAAATAAAAGGTAGGATAAGTTCAATAATTAGTAGGAGGGTTACGACGCGGGCTGCGGTTGCGGAAGAAGATGTTTCTGAGCTGTGTGTCTCTCACAGGATCGTAAACAATTTCATTCTCGCACTTGCCGCGTTCTCCGGTGACCTAACGTCCAGATAGAAAGAAAACAGCGACCACTTCTGAAAGGAGCTTAGATATGGTATTTATTAATCATTTGAATAATTGACGTGAGCGGATATTTCGCTGCGCTGATGAACTGCTCTCTGAACTTGGACTGAGTTACCCCATAAATAAATGTGTTTGTGCAGCAACTTGATAACATTAGTATGTATCCGGAATGTTCAACTATGTATTCCGTAACATTATAATTAAAAGGATCCAGTACAGCTATGGTGTTGTAAAGGAATTCGGCAACATTTATGGACCAAAGCATAATGAAGCTTCCGGAGATGGTGAGGAGTAAGATCACAGATCGCCTCCTGCTCTCCATCTCAGGGTCACTGCAATTATCTCCCTTGGTCTGGCCCCTTAGTGCCTTACGGACGCGACTTGCCACTAGGATGTGTCTGATTGTCAGAGCGTTGAACACTAGAATTAACACGAAAGGGAGTAATGGCGTTAGGACTGTAGAAAACATTCTATATCCCATCCAGCCTGGATCCGTAAAATAGGCAGGCTTTCGAATACAGTCCCAGGGTATGTTTTTAATCACTTTAACAGGACGAAATATAAAGAAGATGGGCACATTTTTAAAAAAGAACAAAACGCCGCTTGCTATCAGAATCACATTCGCAGTTTCCCCGGTGCAATACTTCGTTTTCCACTTCTGGCAACAGATGGCGACAAATCGATCAAACGTAAAAGTGACGGTGAACCAGACAGAACAGTCTGTGGCTGCCATACCCAAGGCACAGATCACGCTGCACACGGCGGTGATGTCCAGGAAAGTCCCAGGGAAGTAGTAATAACTGATCCGCCACAATAAGACATCAAAGAGGATAGTTAGTAGATCCGCCGTTGCCATGGCCACCAGGTAGCGAGTGGTGCAGGTGGAGAGGCCGCACTTTCCCCGGGACAGGATCACAATCGCCACTATATTCACTGGGGGGAATAGTCAAAAGAACGAGTGAGTTACCGTCTCGACGCTCCATGGGCTAGATTAGCTGGAAATTGAGAACAATAAAACATTGCGAACATCTCAGAACGTTTCAGAAATCTAACTCGTTAGTGCTTAAAACATCCAATTCCTAAAGCACAGGCTTTAGTTACATCCAAACATCTGGCTGTTTTAGATGTCGCTCCAACTACTGCAGTGTTTCTCTAAATGTTTCGATGCTTATAGAGCCGAGTATCGCCTCTACCTTACCCCGTCTGACCTCTACCGGAAGCCGCTGAATTAGTTCTTAACTCCCGCATCGTTTCATGGAACTGGAAATGAAACAACCCTTGTGCGCTAAAACGCGCATAGACCCTGATTTAAATGTTGGGAACTACCGATGGTTTGAAGTGTAAGTCATGGTATGTCTACCTGTCTCCCCTGAATCTCACTGGTGATCCGCTTCCCGCCTGCTTCACACTTCCTGCAATTTCATAAAGCACAGCATAATATCTTTATATTTAAACTTAAAGCAAATTACACTATTGATATGGAATAATACCAAGTAGCTCATAAAGCTACCGAGAGATTATAAAGGGTTACATTGACAGCGGCATCACAACTGTACGAGTACAAGCACTCTGCACACGGAGCAGCAAATGTCATTTCGCCTATGTTCTTACCAGGAACACCAACAACAGCAATGATCATGTGACATATCTTTCTCACTCGGTAAAATGTTTCAAGCATGCTGTGTGAGATTCAGCCTGTCTTGCAGCTGCCCGCGATCTCGCTGAAGAAATTCTGAGCTGATGAATCTCCACGGTCAATCATTTATACTCGCTCCAGCACGCTGAATATTCAATACTACATAAGACAGACGTGTCTTCCAACAGCCTGGGTAAAAATAAACATGATGTAATTCGTGAAATCCCAATTGTGATTATGTATGGATAGCTTGACTCGAAAATGCAAAATCTCAGTGACTAAATAATTACGATCCGAGAAGACAGTGAATATAGTTGTGAAGCACTCTCAGGCTGAACTTCGGTTTCGTAATTACTGTGGTGAAAGTAGCTAACCCTTTCCTCTCCAGCTCTGAGGAACGTCTCGATCCGAATTGTCGACTATTTTTTCACACATTTCCATAGATGCTACCTAGTTTGCTGAGCTCCTCAAGCATATTGTACGTGCATCAAATTAATACAGCCCCTGACATGGTAAATCAGCTCCCATCAAATATCGTAGCCGTATAAAGCATATTACTTCAATGCCCATCCGCATAGCACCCTATATGGTGCAAATGCTTAAACTGACAGATACTACAATGATTACAATTGTAATAGCAATGATATTTGTTTTACCGATGTACTGAATCGGTTGCGTTTTTGACACTGAGGTGAGGTGGTGATTGCAAGTTTGTGAACCCTGTAGAATTTTATCTATTGTACCGATGTGTACAAAAATGTGTACAGACTTTCTGGTACGTTCTAAAACTAGACTAAGAGATCACAGTTAAATAACACAAAAACATCATACTTGTTAATTAATTTGTCCTGAAAGATGTTCCAATATTACATGTATTTGTTGGAAGGGTAAATGAACCTCTGGGGGAATACGTCCTACAAAAGTTAAATAAAATCAAGAGTTCCAATCAATGAGATGGCCTTGGAGGTGTGGGTTGCGGAAATTATTTGCGCTATATAAAAAGGAAAAACAAAATCAGGTTACTGATAGAGCCTGCTCTTCTCAAAAAGGATCTGTTGAACTACACCGTGCCTCGTTCGAAACGACTTTCAGAGGACCTTAAAATAAGAATTGTAGACATACCTGATGTTGGAAAAGGCTACAGAAGTATTACCAATGACTGTGGTGTTCAGAAGACCATAAATAGAGGAACTGTCGACAAATAGAGGAAACTCGGTGCTGTGGCTCCTCTCCCTGCGCGTGTGCACTTTGCACAGATCACGCCAAGCGCACAGCGCGCAGTGCTGAGGGAGGTGAGAAGGAACGCAAGGGGAACAGCAGAAGACCTGAAGAAAACTACAATTTGGCACTCTGTCCATGTGACTGCGACAAGGAAAACGCTGAACATCGAAGACACCACGGAGGAATCCTCTGCCCTCCAACAACAACAACAACAACAAGAGAAAATGCAATAACTTTGCTGCACGGCTCCAGATGCGACAGACGACATGGATGCCCTGCAATGCCTCAGTGACAACTTTCGGTGGATGGCTGAGAACAAAATTGAACATTTCAGTGACGGAGGATGAGAGGTGACCTGACAGAGGTGTACACGATGATCAGAGGCTTTGATCGTGTGGATAGCCAAAGGGTTTTCCAGGGCTGAAATGGCTAGCACGAAGGGGGCATAGTTGTATGGTGCCTGGACATAGGTACAAAAGAAATGTCAGGGGTAGGGTTATCACACAGAGTGCTGTGAATGCGTGGAATGCACTGCCTGCGGCGGTGGTGGAGGCGAAAACAACAGAGCCTTTTAAGAGACAATTAGATAGATACAAGGTGCTTTGAAAAAGTGCTACGCAGTTGGGTATTTCTAAGAAGGTCTAGAGTAGGTTGCACGGTCGACACAATACTGTGGGCCTAAGGGCCTGTAATCTGCTGTAGATTTCTATGTAAATGCACATTGATAAGTCCGGAGGGGAAAGGGCCCTGCATGCCAACACCAAAACATCGTCCCAGGTTTAGTGCTGCTGGGCTTAGACAGCCTTCAGCCATTGAGGGAAAAGTGAATTCAAAATCATATCAAGGCATTTTTCAGAGGGATGCGAGGGTAGCAGTGCATCACCTGAGGCTCAATAGAAGTTGAATAATGCAACTATATTGACCCGAGAGATACGAGTAATGGTATTAAAAAAAGAAAATTCTGTTTTGTAATAGCCGAGTTAAAGCCGTGAAATTAATCCGTAGTAATGTACTGTATGGACCCGAACCGAGTAGTTCATGCAAGGAAGCCTAGCAACGCCCCAGAGATGAAGCGGCCTTGTTAAGAGGAATGACCTAAAATTCCTCCAGGATTAATTGCTACCGGAAACGTATGATTGAAGGTGTTGTTGTACAAAGGGGTCGCACATGTTACTAAAAGCAAAGGTTAACATACTTTTTCTAACAAATGCATGTAATATTGGATATTTTTCCCCATAAATAAATGAACAAGTATATTTTCTGTGTTATTTATTTTATTGGGTTTCCTTTATCTAGTTTTAGGACCTATGTGAAGATCTGATCACATTTTCGGTAATATTTTTGTACAAAGGGAGAACATTAGCCAGGATTCACAAACTTTGTAGAACTGTGGATTGTCATGTGTAATTACCAGGTATTCTGAATTGCACTTTCTCTGTAAAGACAACACATCTTTTTTTTCGTGAAGTGCTTCCTCGATTTTTCCTATGCATTGAATGATCTAAATGGATAGCACGGAAGAAGAGCGTTCTCTGTGTCTACATACTCGTTGTAATAATAACAGTGGGTTGCTGGTTATGAGATGAAATTTATCGAAGTGTCCGATGATCAGCCAGGGGTAGATAGGGATCAATATTTCCTAATTTAGAGTATGTTGTTGACTTTCCTCGTTTCATTCTGAAGTAAGGTAGTGACACAACAACTTCGATGTATTTGTGACGACCTAGGGTACGGTGCTTTCAATGTTACAATAATGTTTCCCTACGTTACAAAAAAGCGGTTGTGTGTGCTTTGACTGCTCCCTGTTCCGACTGATATTCGAAGTCCTTTTCTCTGTCTGCAGCATTCTCTACTGTGATCGTGAGGCTGCACTTAAATTAGAGGACCGGCATCTCATCTTCCAACTGAAAGCCTTGCAAGCATCGGGATTATTGCAATCTATTTTTCCCACCACTTGATTTTTTGCACACCTCCCGTTGTTTCCACGGTTTTGTCCGGGTCCATTTATCGCATCGGTATGATACTATAAAACCATAAATAATCGCTGATATTTGAACGCTCCATTTTCTCATTTATCTTTCACCGACCCACAATTTTCACGTTGGAACTTGGCACATTTAGTCTTGACCCAGTCCTGAAGGTGAGTGCTAAGTATTTTTGATTACGAGAGAGTCTTTTTCACTAGTTAAATTTTACTAGTCTGTGTTTCGTGTTCAGAGCTTGTAACAACATTCGTCTGAAGATACGTGCTGGGTAAAAAAAAAAAAATGGGTCATAACGGATAGCTTGAACCTTTCGGTCCGGCAGTTGTTGCTTCAATTGCTTCAATAAAACTTATATCATACCAGTGTCCGAGATGAACACGGTAAGCGGTTAAAATATTATCGCCACGTTGCACTCACAGTAATGAGGAATCTTGAGAGATTGGTGTTAAAACTTATCAGCTCTTGTTGTTTGACTGGCGATGTATCTGCTTCAGTTCGCCTGCCGGAGCACCAGGTTTACAGCAGATGATATCTTGCTGTCTCTGCATACAATGCTGGAACATCTGGTCACCAAAGAGACATACATTTTGATGCTTTTTGCCGAATACAGATCGGAAATTGACACTATCAGACCCTCAAAGCTGATCAGTAACTCAAGCAACTGGACCTCTTTACCGGCTTCTGCAAGTGGATCATCGATCTTTTCACTTACAGACCACAGTCAATACGGATTTGCAAAAACATTACCTCCACGGTCTCCATCAGTAGAGGAGAAACGCCTCGATGTGTAATTAGTTCTAGTCTCTACTCGCTTTACAATTATGACTGTTCGGCTAAGCACAACTCCAACGTCAAATTCAAGTTTACCATAAACACAACTGTTGTGGTCTGTATCAAAGAGAGTGATGAATCAGCCGATCGGAGGGGAATTGAAATTTTAGCCGAGTGGTGTAATAAAAATATCCTCTCACTGGAAGTCAAGGAACTGATTCTAGGCCAGACATTTGCGCAGTTTTATTACAGTTTACTTTGAACTTTGAAGGAAAGTGGAACATAAGTGGGTAACGGAGAATGTGGCAGGTCGAACATACTACACGGGAAAGACCGTGATTAAGATTTAATATGATCACCGAAACTATGCGGTCCTGTTTCCATATGATGCGACACCGCGTCTCCATTTGCAATTGATTACTCTCGTTAATGCACCCGCGGGCGCGCGCACACACAAACACTCACACACACACACACACACACACACACACACACACACACACACACACACACACACACACACACACACGCACAGTGCTGACTCAATACTCAATTATTTTTATCTGTCAATATCACGCCCTGCTTGTGGTTTTGTATAGCAGTCATTTAGGTCATGTGATATGTGTCTCTAGTTGATGACATCATCTGTAGATATTTAAGTAGTTCCCCAGGTTAGAGCTGTGGGAAACTCATGCCTTTTCATCCGACATCATCTTGACATCAGGCATTTGAAAGAATAGTGGGTATGAAAAAGTAATCTTTGGCTTTATTATTTATTGATGTATATGCATATTTTTACAAATCGGAGATATTTGAACGGTTAGTGTGCAGATAAAGATATAGATTGCATATTCGTGTGGGCCACATGTTCCCAGAGTCTAAAAAGGGATTTAATACAACCTGACAACGAACCATTTAATGCTAAAGTGTACTATTTTTGTAGGCCTCTTTGGTAAAGACATTATTTTCTTGGAAGTATCATTGACATTGCTTTAAATATTATGTTTTTAGGAATATCTTTTCAAGTTTTATGCAATCTGGGGTATGCAAAGAGATTTAAAGTACCCATATAGATAACTGGCATCTGTTAATTTAATTATTCAAGGTTGAAAGGGATTATTTTTGTAAAGGTTAAATTCTCCTTTTTAAATAATAAATCTGGTTGTTGTTTTTAATATAAGTATTGTAGTAAAACTTTTTTGACCACTTTCAGTAAGGATGGTTATTTGTATTCGCTATGGGGAAAAATTGATTGTGAGTATCCTAATGGCATAGAATGCACTTGCAGTGTTGTCGTACAGTGTGTTGAAACTCTGACTACACACCAATTTAAACCGGAGCCAAGGAAGACAGAGTAACAGTGAGATTAGCTGTTTCCTGTTCACCCTTCCACATTAACATCGTGTGGTGAAAACTGAATAAAAATAGCTTTGTAAAAGTAAAACTAGAGCTACCCGTAATACAAAGCAGTCTCATCAAAAGTACATATAGAGAGAATCTGCTTAAGCATTTATGTAGTGTATTAATTATCGACGGTTTTAGGTAAACTCCAACACAATTTTTCCAGCAATGCTTTCAATGGCACAAGGAAAGAAAGCTCATCAGCTATAGGTTCCTGTAACAGAATACGCTTTATTATTTGTACTTCAACATGTCTACAGTCATGAACTTACGGCGTTACTTCTGGAATGCATCTTTGCTGCACGCGCGGGCCCCAACCTTTCCTCCTTCTCCGAATAGGTAGTTACCCAGAAGACGGAGCGAAACCGGAGCTGGCGGCGTCACATGTCGCGATATATCACAAACAATGAACTTTACCTTTGTTAAACTGTTATAATGCTCCAACTTTAACTAGAAAACAAATGCAAACAAATTATTTAAAGTGGAAATTTAATACAGTTAAATAAATATCTTTAAGGGTAATTCAGTAAACATTTACCAAAATTCTCCAGACTCTTGGCTGGTCTCGATGGATTAGAAGATAGCAAATGTCATGCCACTTTTTAACAAATGATGTTGGCAAAAGGTGGGCAACTAAAGGCCAGTTAGCTTAACATCTGTAGTCGAGAAAATGCTTTAATCTGTCATTAAGGAAGAAATAGCAAAACATTTAGAAAGGAGGATTTTTCCTATTAGACAAAGGCAGCTTGGATTCAGAAAGGGCAGGTCCTGTTTGACCAAGCTTAGAGAAGTTATTTGAAGACATAATGAGTGCTGTGTGTAGAGGGAACATGTGGATGTCTTACACTTGACGTTAGATAAGGTGCCGCACAAGAACCCTATAAATGAGATACGGATGCATGGAGTCAGATGAAGTGTATTGGCATGGATAGTGGATTGGTTAACCAATAGAAGGCCGAGAGTTGGTATAAATAGGTGTTTCTCCGGATGTCAGTCACTGGTGAGTGGGGTGCCGCCGAGGACGGTGCTGGGCACACAGCTGTTTACGTTTTATATTGATGATTTGGAAGAGGGAACTGAGTGTAGCGTCGCAAAATTTCCTAATGGCACTAAACTGAATAGAAAAGCACATTTCACGGAAGATGTGGCGAGTTTTCATAGGGATACAGATAAGTTAAGTGCGTGGGCCAATTTGGCCGGTGGAATAGAATATTTGGCAGATAGACTACAACGTTGGTAAATGCGAGATCATCTACTTTGGAAGGAATATGAGAAGAGCTGATCATTATTTAAATGGTGAAAGATTGCAGGATGCTGTTGTGCAGAGGTACTTGGGCGTGCTTGTGCATGAAACGCACAAAAGTTGGCCTGCAGGTGCAACAGCTTATTAAGAAGGCAAGCTGAATATTGCCCATTGCTAGAGGAATTGAATTCAAGAGCAGGGAGGCCATGCTGCAAATATACAGGCTACTAGTGAGGCCGCAGCTGAAGTACTGGGTGCAGCTCTGGTCCCCATCCTTGTGGAAGGATATTCTGGCTTTGGACCTGTGCAGAACATGTTCCAGGGACGAAGGGTTAGCCTGTGATGAGAGATTGTCGCCTGGGACTATACTCTCTGGAGTTCAAAGGAATGAGAGTAGAAACATACAAACTTTTAAAAGGGGTGTATAAGGTAGTAGGAAAGTTGTTTCCATTGGTAGGTGAGAATAGAACGAGGGGACATTGCCTCAAGTTTCAGGAGAGAAGATTTAGGGCGGAGTTAAGGAGAAGCTGTTTTTTTTTTCTCAGAAGGTGGTGAATCTGTGGATTTCCATGTCCAGGGAAGCAGTTGAGGCGTCCTCACTAAATATATTTAAGAAACAGTTAGATTTGTACATAGTAGGGGAATTAAGTTTTATGCGGACAAGGCAGGTAGATGGAGCTGAGTTTACGGAAGGGACAGCCATGATCTTATTGAATGGCAGGGCAGGGTTGATGTGACGGATGGCCTACTCCTGCTCCTATTTCTTATGTTCTTATGAAAGCTAAGGGAAAAACAAGGAGCAGAGGGCGTCACAGTTTTCCGCTGCAGCCGAGGAAGTCTCCAATCTTGAATATTTTTTTCTGCAATTGGACCAAAACTTTTTAGGCCGAGGGAGTGGAACTGCCCCAGTGCAACGGCTTTTTTCACTATGATCGTTTTCTTTCACAAGTTACGCCACAGTCGGAAACGATGGACAATCAACACCACTACACAATATTTATAAAGGAATTAGAAATAAAGCAACAAACACATCAAGCAGGACATTACGCATTGATATTCTTCCAGCATTTTATCTTGCACAATTTTCACAATCATTTCAAGTATACATCTGTTTTCTGGTTATAATTCTGCATATTCCATATAAAGTTTCCTAACGGCCACTTCAAAGAAAAAAAAAGATTTTCAGTTTATCGCTAATGGACGTTTATAACTAGATAGATAGGTGCATTAATAAACAGAAAGATAGATAGATATATATCGAGAGAGAGAGAGAGAGAGAGAGAGAGAGAGAGAGAGAGAGAGAGAGAGAGAGAGAGAGAGAGAGAGAGAGAGAGAGAGAGAGAGAGAGAGAGAGAGAGATAGCGATTAAGAAGGATTGAATTTACCAGGCAGATATTCTAATTCCCTTTTTTGGGCTTTGAATAGAAACTATAATTATTTCACTCCTTCCAAGGATTCATTACTGCAATTAACAGGAATGTGACAGTTCTACAGGAACATCACTGCCCACGCGGTTTTATCAGTGTTTTATCAATCACTTCCTGTTCGAGATCCCCCAATTCTGCAATGCCATCATCACATCTACTGCGGTCCCAGGATCTCTGACACAGTGTATATCAAAGCTTATTTAAACGAATTCCATGTACTGTTAAATTCATAGCTTGTCCAACCTGATGATGAATACATCAAAGTCAGTGTGTATGTCCATAAAACCATATCAATATCCCTATTTATAAAAATATATGCTCCTCCGCACAATCAAACTATTGGTGATAATGCCCTTCAATCAATGATCATATTGTAACTGGATATCAGAACATACTGGTTATGTATTTAGTTGTCAATGCCCACTCCCTTGAAGCAAATAAAACGCTGATATCACAGGAATTACAAATTGGAGAACAGTCCCTCAAATGTGTATTTATTAACACCATTGAAAGTTTCCTGCACAACAAGAGATGGCTATGTGATGTGGGCAGAATTTCCGTGCAACGTAACGTTTAGAGAAGAGAGAAGTGCAGCCAATGCAGCAACAAATGGCCAATACATCAGTGGACATAAATACTTTCAACCTCGGCTTTTATTGTTGTTTTCGTACTCATATCTGGAGAGACCCAGCGGATAAAGAGAAATATTCACTCCTTTTTTTTTCTATCGGGCGTTTGCATATTTCGGGGTATCCGCACATTATTATTCTCAGTGTTATTTATTTGCAAGTTTTGTTACGATATTGTGCTTACTCTATCTGCACGAAAATAAAATCCGGACACTGTTCAGTGGGTTCGCGGATAAAGAACCGCACTGACGAATATAGGTGCAGCTTCTGTTCAGATACTGGAAACCACAACATAAGAATGTCGAAGTTTCATCATTGCACAACCGATATGAGTTCCTCTGATATCTCATAGCAGGAATAAAATAGTGAATATAATTGTTAAAATACTTTGTATACGTGTAACCATACGTTAGGTATTCTTAAGCGTTTAAAAGATTGTGCTGTATGCTGCGATTAAATGTATAAATTTTCTGTTGTTTCAACCAGATCGTGTAGAACAACAACAGAGAATTATTGTACATCACTAATCGGATTAATTAGCAAAGTGAGATGTCTTAAACCCATTATAGTTCGGCACTTGCAGAATTACGAGATACGCTCTGTTACAGGCTTGTGTAAAACAAAATTGAGATACTTTTGAAGATTTTGAAATAATTCGTAAGTATTGCTCTAATGAGATAAAAACTTGCAAGGAAAAGAATCAGCAGTAACCTGAAACACAACTGGATAGATATGTTCAAGCACCAGAAGGTGAGGGAAGAAAACAAGTGGATGAGATATCTTTCTTGTCCAGCTCTTTGCGTTTTCCTCCTGTCATTTCCCAGCTTCAGACATATTTTTTCATTTGTGAGTCTAAAGAGAATTTCGTATATTGACAATTAATTCCTCTCACAGACATTGCTTTGACATATCCGTTTCAATTTAAAACTGGACTCATACGCTGATCCGTGGATGCAGAATCAGAAGTTGCATAAACATGAGCCGCTTGTATTCAATGGCTACTAGTAATGGTCTGGGAATCGAAATGTGCTTTCATTTAATCACTAAATTAGCATATACGGTATAACAAACGTTTACTGTTTTTCCTGCCATGAAGAATAATTAATTACTACTTTTCCAGAACAGTTACTGCACATACACTGCAAATGTCATTGCTGACCATGATGATAACGACATTAGTAATCAAGGCCCATCACTGACCAGGCTTAAGTTATTGTTGTCTCAGCAGACTTACTAGCGACAAACAGTTTAGAGAACCATTTACTAATGGATATTGATTTAAAGTGAAGAGGGAAAATTAATAGGAAGTGTAGGGATCACTTTGATCAATTAAATGTATAAGTATATGGAAAGAAGTACCCAAGGATGTGTTTGAGGTACACACTTTCACAATACTCAAACAATAATTGGACAGTCCATGGATAGGGAGGCTTAACGGGAAAAAAACTCCAAATGGGGCAAACAGGTACGAGCCGCTTGGTCTGCAGTTTCTACATCCGTTTACTAAGACTGTTTACTTTAAGAACCTGAACATTAATAACTTCTGTGATCCTGTACCTGAGTTATGTTTCATTTCCGATTTCGGGCACGCGGCAATTTGATTTCTGTTATCTTTCGTGGAGGGTAAATTATGCAAAATCACAACGTTTACAATTGAGGTTATTTTGCTTGCCAAAATATACAAAGTCAGTTCGAAGAACGGGACTGATGAATCTGGATAAACCGTGTCCTCTCAACCTGCTTCTTTGCACCCAACGGAACAGCATCAGGTGTCATCCTCCGGAACTTCTTGTACAACTGCGGTGTGGGATCATGTACGAGTCCTGTTGTCAAGAAAATACTTTAAAATCCATTTCTTCTTGCCCTTTTGGTTCAAAAGTTGCATGTACCTACAATGAAATAACGCACCCTGGACATGCTGAACTCCGTAGAAGTACAAATTTATCAGGATGACATGCAATCTACTCATCAGCCTCTTGAATAAATCAGGGAAAGATAGTTGCCAAAGATTTATCTATCAGCCATTCAGTGATCTGATCCACAGAATACTGGAGAGAATGCATATTTATGCTAACTACACTATGTGTTCCTCACCAGTTTCCCTTACTTATTTTAGACATAACAGGTAAACAATTTACTTTAGTGATCATAATAGAGAAAAAAAATCAACATATTGCGTTTTTCTTTAAAAGGAATTATCTTCATTGTTAAATGTTATCATATCTGCTCTGTTACGTATTCATACATGTTCTGGGACGTTTTGTGTGTAATTCAAAAATATCTAATGTCAGGAGCATTTATCATCACAGATGTTGCTCCACTACTGTTCAAATCAAGAGTAAACATGTCATGACATTTCAGGGAATATAATCAACGTCATTTCAAGGTTGGCTTTAATATCACCAGAGAGATGTCTTCTGCATTTAACACGCTTTCCGTTCAGTCTGTCAGGAAATGCAGAGGAGGCCTGAGCCAAAATCAAGCAGCGGAACGGATTCAGCGGGGAACGATAACTTCCATAACAGATCGCAAAATAATACAACAGGTTAACACCAGAAGCCAAAAAGCAAGGGTCAAGGGAAAGTAAACTCCATTTGCAACGAGATAAACGTTATGCAGGTCAAGTGAAAGCCAAAAATTATTGTTTGAGGCCGACCGGTTCGATGAGTGAATAAGGATGTTGGTTGAGAACAGTGGGTAAGTAGGTTGCAGTTCATGTGTAAGGAACGAGAGGCAGATGAATCCTATCAGCTGGGTGGAGACAAAGGCATATCAGCTTGAGCAAGCCTGATAGAAACCCTCCACCAACACTCTCTGTGGCCGGCCCCGGCCATTACTCCCCCGCAGATATCATTGTGCAAATCGTAAACCTGTTCTCCAGTCTCAATTCCTGTGGAAACATCGGTATGCATGCACTTATCCACACTAAATTTAGAGAAGAGCCAAATGGTTGATAATGTCTCCTTGCAGGATTATTCAAAAATTGACCAAGAAAAAAATGATAGGAGAACCATGTCTTTGTCCCTTCGGTAGCTTTTAGCTGAAATTCATGCCCGCTATTGGAACATGCAGCATTCTATCAGGAATCCCGATTGATATGTCGAAAAAAAGAGTAACATCTAGACAAGTTGATTGCTGTCCTCCTGGCTAATTGCATAAACTTTGCATTGTATCGAGTGATTATACTTAGATTAATATCAGCAAAGAAGACGTTCCAATGAGCAGAATCTATAGGAAATGGACCCAGGACAGAACTCTCATCGGTGCCATCGCGGATCATTGTCAGAAACTGAAGTTTGAGTTAAAATATTATTTTGAAGATGTGTGTTTTTAGTTTCTTGGGAAACTAAAACAAAAATAACGGTCAGTAGTTCAATTATTCCTTTTAATATCAGAGAATCTACAATATACAACACCAGATGCTTGATTCTTTTTTTTCTTTCACAGACTTCCAGGGAAACAGAAGCGTACTCCGAAGGAGGAGAGAGAGCAAAAACAATGTACCCGAAAGTGTCCCCGTGCTCGCCCCTCACACGGACGAGCAGCAGCAAAACGCACCGGTACCCTCCAGCACCAACCAAACAATCGCAAAGCACCATGGAAATCCATGATCTGAAGCGCAGGGAAAACTAATCATTCAAAAGGATAATATAACATAAAACCGGCTCTCTCTCTCTTCACCTCTCTCCCCTCCTCTCTCTCTCTCTCTCTCTCTTCACCTCTCTCTCCCCTCCTCCCTCTCTCTCTCTCTCTCTCTCTCTCTCTCTCTCTCTCTCTCTCTCTCTCTCTCTCTCTCTCTCTCTCTCTCTCTCTCTCTCTCTCTCTCTCTCTCTCCTCCCTCCCTCCCTTCGTAATAAAGGAGCAGAGATGTGTCTCGGGGAACCTAATACAATAACAAAAACACACGCACTAATGCACGACATTACCGTTTGCTGCGGCGATTTTTTTTCCGATTTCTCCGATTCGAGAATCGTCAAAACACCCTCGCCCTTAAACACGAGAATGAAGAATATAATCAATTATTTTACTGTAATTTCTGAAGAAAAATCATGAGTAAGTTTATGTAACCTGTCGGTGTATGCCATTTTATTTTAATCACAGTAGACCTATAGGATCAGTTAACTGACGTTCAGTGGACCCTGATTGAAATTTCAGGTCTCAAGCTGCCAGTTGATTCCGGACGCAACCGAGAGCCCAGGGCATACTTCTGGCGTTGCATAATGGTTTGTCATAATAACAACAAAAGGAAGAGCAGCGTTAACCACGGCTCAGAACTGTCCAGGCTTCAGAAAGCCCGTAACAGACATTTAGATCATTGACATATAGCTCTCCTGTTAACGGATCAAATGTCCTGACCATTTCTCTTGAAGCTTGACACGGACCACGTGTGAAATTCTTCACAACATTAACGCATTAATCCTTGCCCGACCACACGCGGTTTCAGCTCACATTCGTGAGTGGAGCTCAGCAGGACGATGGAGTCTAACGACAAATCCCTTGCTTGCACTTTCGGAAGCAGTTCTATCTCTGTCTTTGATATCTTTTCTTCCCTTTTCAAGGATCTTTTGAAGACCCTAATCTGGAGTTGCACACTGACTTCTTCTATTCTCAACTTCGGTTTCGTCGAGGTAGGTGGGAAGGAACATCTTTTCGCTTTCAATTTTGATGGTGCACAGTGTATAACCCTGTACTAAAGAGATTTGTGGAGATGATGCAAATAGACTGAGCATGGACAGAGAGTGTGTGCGTGTGTGTGAAAGAGAGACAGAGAGAGAGAGAGAGAGAGAGAGAGAGAGAGAGAGAGAGAGAGAGAGAGAGAGAGAGAGAGAGAGAGAGAGAGAGAGAGAGAGAGAGAGAGAGAGAGAGAGAGAGCGACAGTGAGACGCATTCCAGAGAAACATGCAGACAAGCAGTTATAGAACAGACAGTGTTAGCATGATTTTCCGAAATGCACTTCACAATAATACGCATCCAGAAAATAAAGTGCTACACTCAGTCTCACAATTAATTCCTCTGGAACCTGACGACCGATCAGAGCTCAGACTGCGATGAGTGGGAATTGAACAACATAGCCAAGTGGAAATTTGGACATTGAGAGTGAGGGCGATGATGCAGTATTCCTTTATGCTTTCTAGCAGGAGCACTCCACATTGTGCGCAACGAGTACAATGGGCTGTTTTGTCACTGCGGATATTTCCGACATTCCTTATAGTACTGATATTCTACAAAAGCTCTGACATGCAGTTCACAGCTTGCGTGTCTCTTTCACCCTATTTCAGTGGCTTGTAAATTGGTCAAAAGCAATTACCATTCCATATGCCCATGAGACTATCTTCGCATCCATGTATTAAATAGCTTTCGCATGCTTCCTCATATTTCTCGGACGGGAATTTTGCCCTCGATTTTGTTTTGTATAAACCCGACCTGAAATTCGTCCTGATGTTGTTCTGAAACCGTCCTTTCACCAGTCTCCACCTCTGACCCATGTCCTTATTGATTGATTAACTTTGAAGCAACAGCTTTCAAACACCTTTCTTATGTAATAAATGATTCTCATCTCTTCTATCTTGTCTCCTCTCCTTCTACGTGTGCCTAAGCTAAGGCGATTTAATTCTTCCTATCTTTCTTCATAGCCGATACACTCCAGACATGAGGTAAGTCTAGTCACCCTTGTCTGAACTGTCTCCAATGCCTTCACATCACTCACACAATATGGAGATCATGATTGTACAGCGTATTCAAGGTATGCCTGCACACGCGCATAATACAGCTTAAAGAGGACGTTCCTTGACTGAACGTTGCCGAGCACAATTTATAGCCCAATATTCCATGACCTAATCATTTCTAAGCACTGTTTAGATTTTGAAAGGGATGTCCCTATCAGCTCGCCCGAATCTCTTTCATACAGTATTCTTTCTAATGCAAGACCACGGTTGTATACTTATATCTAATATTCCGACTTGCTATCTGCAATACTTCACAATTACTTTCATTAGATTTTTTTGAGATACAACTGAAATGAATGGACTGTCTAAATGTTATCAGCCCGAAGCGCGATGTCTCCTCTCTGAACGAATACTGGATTTCAGCTAACAAACCTGTTCTGATCATTTGCATTAGCTACTCATTTTCCAATATTGTTTCCATTATCCTACCTCCCATACACGTTACTCTTACCGTTGGATCGTCAGCAGGGTATATGAAACCACACTTCTCATAAACCAGGGCAACGTTAGCCCATTTCCAGTCCTTGAGGATTTCACCACTCGTCAAACTCTTTCGAAAAATAAATGATAGGAGTTTACATATATATAATCACAGATAAGTGACAATGGAATATGCCATCTGACATAGATTTACTAACCTTCACCCTTTACAGCTGACACAGGATCTCACTTTGTAAGATATTTAGGTCACATAAAACAACATTATTTTTTCTCTACGCTTGCTGGCTTATTGCTAACAGCTGCTCAGATGAATACCTCACCAAAATATGTTATCGTTACCGCTCTGCTCTTCTCCTCATAATTTAACAACTCATGATTATTCTGAAACACTGACTTTCCTCCTTGTCTTTGCAATTACTAATGAATCATTGTAAATACTGTATCTCTTGGATTCGATCTTACAATATCGGGAATATCCTTTGGCAATCAAAATGTCCCTCTTGCCTTTTGCTGTCATATTTTTCATACGTCCGACGATTACAATTATTTCTGTATTCCTTACACAGCTGTCTCTTCTTCAATATTTTATGTATGTCTTTATTCCTCTATGTACTCTTCTATACATTTGCTAAGTATACTCACAGAAATAAAAAATATCTCAGGTTGTAGATGGTGGCATCCATATACTCTGTTAATAATCTTTTCTTTGAAATTTGAACTTTCATCTATTGCTTATAGTGCTTCTCCCGAACTCGGTTATGATAGCGTCCGGCACTGCGTTATTCCCTCTTTAAATCTGCCCCATTGATGTTCAACGTCCCGTTTGCCTTCTAACCCCTTTGCCGCATCCGCACAAACTCTGTCTCTCCGAAATTCAACTTAGTGTCTTTGGTTTTTATTATTGCACTTCCCCAAAAACCGAGACTAACTATATTATAATCACTTATCTGTAAAGGCTCAACAACTTCCGTACTTAAATTTATATCGTGATTCATACAATATATGGATGACATATATCAAGGACATATATATGAATATATAAAGATGGCAGGGCTGTCTTACGCAGAGAGATTGGAGAGATTGGCCTTGTACACGCTGGAATTGAGGAGATTGAGAGGGAATCTGATTGAAACGTTTAAGATAATTAAAGGATTTGATAGGATTGAGGCAGGAAATATGTTCCAGATGTTGGGAGAGTCCAGTACCAGAGGGCATGGATTGAGAATAAGAGGTCAGTTATTTAAAACAGAGTTGAGGAAGACCTTCTTCTCCCAGAGAGTTGTGGAGGTGTGGAATGCACTGCCTCGGAAGACGGTGGAGGCCAATTCTCTGGATGCTTTCAGGAAGAAGCTAGACAGATATCTGATGGATAGGGGAATCAAGGGATATGGGGACAAGGCAGGGACTGGGTATTGATAGTGAATGATCAGCCATGATCTCAGAATGGCGGTGCAGACTCGAGGGGCCGAATGGTCTACTTCTGCACCTATTGTCTATTGTCTATATCAAATCTAGTAAGGACTCTGCTCTTGTAGGTGCATTAAATACCTGGTCAAAGAACAATCATTTAATCACTCAATTAATTCACTTTCCGCTGATCCCAGTCATTGGTTCGTCCACCCAATATTTGGCAAATTAAAGTCACCCATAACTATCACATCGCAGTCAGAACTTGTTTTTTTTTAATATTCTGATGGAGATGTAGTTAATGACGAATCGTACGCAGTCTGGAAGGTACGCAGGTCGGGAAGGCGTGAGGGAAAATAAAAACGCTGTGATAAAGATTTGGATGTTTACTCATGGGATGGTGTGCCGTGAGGAATTTAAAGGGTCCAGTGTAAAAGGCTGCTTAATCGGGGATTGGATAGAATGCCGGCAGGAAGATAAAGCAGAAAGGGACTAATTAGAAAAAACAATCAAACTTTCCATGATGTGGTGATCCGTTCTGAATTGAAGATGTCTACCTTAAGGAGAAGGCAACTTATTTACGAGAAGGCTGGAAGCGAGGAGCGGAGAAATGATGCATTTGAATCAATTTTAGAAAACGTGTTAAAGAAAAGATTGAATGATGAGAAGAACAAAATGTAACACTGGAGAGAGGGTCAACTCATCATTATCAGAAACAATAAATGTAACGCTGGAGGCAGGGTCAACTTGCCCGTTCAGAGGGGAATAATGGAGGCTTTTGGATCTGAAATATGAAGGGACGCAATGCAGAGAAATGAGGCAATGTAAAGAAACAGAGGCAGGAAACTTAAATAACGATATAACGTGTACTACATCGTTTTGGCTTCGGAATATATGGAATGTTGCTTAGGATGTTGAGACATCAGTGCCCGCCGATGATCACAGGGAGCTGTGGCAGGTAACACCGTCTGAATACCGCAGACGAAATTAAATATGAGTAAATGGTGTATCCATCAACGCATACCTTACGGCCGTAACACATAGCATCATAAACCCACGGAATTACGTTCTTAACACTTGACCTTGCCTAAAATACAGGGATACGCAAGGAAGTAAATTAAGTTATCCGGTATGTTACTTTTGGTCATTATAAGAAGATTCTGCCACATGTGTAACCAAATGAGACCAAATGAGTGGCGAGAGCCCAACTGCATTTACGTCATTTCCATCAATGAATCCACATTATATCGCGACAAATTCGAGCAGGAACTCACTTATATTAGACCAAGAGAACATAAGATATAGAAGCAGAAGTCGGCCATTTGTCCCATCGAGTCTGCTCCGCCTTTCAAATCACGGGCTGATCCACTTCATCCAGTCATGCCCACTCCACTGTTTTCACTCTATATTCTTTGATGCCCTGGCTAATCAAGAACATACCTATCTCTGCCTTAAATACAACCAATGGCTTTGCCTCAACAAATTCCACAGATTTAACATCCTCTAAAAGTGGTAACTTCTCAGTATCTCAGTTGTAAGTGGACGTCTTTCAAACCTGAAGTCGTTCCCAAGTATCCCCTACCACGGAAAATAACTTTGCCATATCTAATCTGTTCAGGCCTTTTAAATTTCGAAATGTTGATGAGATCCTCCCCCATTCTTCTGAACTCCAGGGAACACAGCACAAGAGCTGCCAGACGTTCCTCAAACGGTAACCTTTGAACTCCTAGAATAATTCTCGTGAATCTTCTCTGAACTCTCTCCAAAGACAGTATATATTTTCTAAAATAAGGAGCCCAAATCTGCACACAATACTCCAAATATCGTCTCACGAATGTCTTAAAGAGCATTAAAATCACGGTAAACCTCTCATTCCTGGGATCATTCTCGTGAATCTTCTCTGAACCCTCTCAATGTCAGTATATACTGTCTAAAATAAGGAGTCTAAAACTGTTTAGTGCCTTAAACAGACTGAAAACCACATCCCGGCTCTTGCATTCTGTACTTTTAGAAATGAATGCCAACATTGCATTCGTCTTCTTCACAACCGACTGAAACTGCAGGTCAACCTTTAGCATATCTTGTGCAAGGGCTCCCAAGTCACTTTACATCTCTGCATTTTGAATTCTATTTGATTAAGATACAGTGGCTCGCAGCACCGAGGAATGTACAAAATATTCGGTACTGCTGATCCCTCTGTCCTTGCACGTAGTGAAGCTTGGGGACTTCGTAGAATGAATGGTTATATCACGTGGATAAGAAAGTTGCAGTCGTGAGATTAATCAGGAGATATAACACTGAAGGAATATACCTTCACTCCATATGTAAAGCGGTAAAACATGGTAGTTCCGGCCTGTAGGTGTGTTTGCAAAAGGTATCAGTAATGTCCAAATATGTTAATTCAACGTTGTTAATGAGGATTATTAAACCAGTTTCTATAGAGCTGAACGTTCATTTAATCTCAGTCCTATCCACAGAGATTGGAGGTGAGACACGTGATTGGTATTGGAGGTTTTCTGACGTGATTACTTCATGATTTAAATACATTGTGTGTTAATGTGAGGGCGATACATAGCCTTCATCGTCCCTTTGCTTTAAACTCGAAAGGTTTTTTTTAAACGTTGTATGATTATAACTATGGATTATTTGTTATGTCTTCAAAACTTTAAAATATGCCACGTTCCACTACCGTTTAAAGTGAAAATGTGTTGAGAATGTAAAATATTGCACGAACACTGGACATTTTTGTGATCAATTGAAAGATGAAGAGAGGTAACTAGTGTTTGAATGAACGGAAGACAGCCGTGTGTTTGCTAGGATTGTATTGCCAGGATGTTTCACAAAATGATATCAATCCCTGAAAATGTCTGTTTCATTGAATGTAATCAACTTCCAGCAGCTGATGTGAGTTTCAGAATGTGGGTATCTTTCGGAAATTACATGAATTGGTAGTGTATCTGTGGCTGGAATAAACCCTCATCTTCCTTTCTTCGGCTCTTCAGAACATTTGATAGAAATGGCGTACTAGCAATTAGATGTTTCTTCTGTATACGCCGGTTACCTAGAGCGGTTTTGAAGATAGAAAAGTGCAAGCTTGGATGTTTGTTCTGCATTACATCCACATTTAGATTGTGCTATTTTATATGTCTGCTTTGGTATTGATTGCAGAGGGAGGTGCAGATTTCACACCGGCCATGTTGAATCCTGATTAAAAGGTTCAGAATTTGAATGTATCCGTGTTAAACCCACTGTTCAGCGGTAATTTGACATTAGGACAAATCCATGTGTACTCGAATTGAGAATTCGACATTCGCATTTTCTGAGGTTGGTTCAATTGGAGAGCACCAAAGTTGACTTTGAGATTTGCATTGGAAAAGATTGTTTCGATGTTATTGTAGCATCTGCCTTGTAATATGTAGATGGGGATTTCAGATAACATAACGTGCAGTTCCATTCTGAAATTCAGCATTTTACTTGCTTCGTCCGCATAAATAGTTAAATTAAACTCTGTCTCTCAGAACACTGAAATAGCAGACCAGAGAAACAGTCGTAAACTGTACTAAAGTTTGTGGCTTCCGTGCGGTACACCACAAGCTCCTGTCCTCCTGGCAAAATCCCCCTAATCTGCCTCTGTTAATTAGCCAATTCTGAGCCGACGCAAACAGGTTTCCCTAGATGCAATGCCGTCTAACTTTCTCAATGTGCCAACGATGCACAACCAGGATAAACACTTCAGGAAATTAATACATCTTACATCGACTGCTCTAACCTCCGTTGCATATTGTTTTTTTTTTCACTTTTTCAAACAATTCAAACTGGCTCATAAGGGACGACCTGACATCACAAAACAATACGACCAATCCCCAACCAGAGGGTTTTTCTACAGCTTCTCATAAATTCTTCCCCCATGAATCCTCTCCAAAAGCTTGCTCATTGCTGACTTAGGACTTGCTGGCCGGTACATCGCAGGACTATGCAACATAGAACTTAGAAAAGCACAGCACATTAGAGGCCCTTCGGCCCACAATGTTGTACCGACCCTCAAACCCTGCCTCCCATATAACCCCCCACCTTAAAGTCCTCTATATACCTGGCTAGTAGTCTCTTAAACTTTTCTAGTGTATCTGCCTCCACCATTGACTCAGGCAGTGCATTCTACGCACCAACCATTCTCTGAGTGAAAAACCTTCCTCTAATAACCCCCTTGAACTTCCCTCCCTTTAACGTAAAGCTATGTACTCTTGTACTGAGCAGTGGTGCCCTGGGGAAGAGGCGCTGGCTGACAACTCTGTCTATTCCTCTTAATATCTTGTACAGTTCTGTCATGACTACTCTCATACTCCTTCTCTCCAAGAGTAAAACCCAAGCTCCCTAAATCTCTGAACATATTCCATACTCTCTAAACCAGGCAGCATCCTGGCAAATCTCCTCTGTATCCTTCCCAATGCTTCCACATTCGTTCCCATAGTGAAGCGACCAGAACTGGGCACAGTTCTCCAACTGTGGCCTAACTAGAGTTCTACAAAGCTGCATCATTACATCCTGCCCCTTAAACTCTATCCCTCGACTAATGAAAGCTAACACCCCATAAACTTTCTTAACTACCCTAACTACCTGTGAGGCAACATTCAGGGATCTGTGGACATGTTCCCTCAGATCCTTCCGCTTCTCCGCAGTACCACGTATCCTGCCATTTACTTTGTACTCTGCCTTGGAGTTGTCCTTCCAAGGTGTACCTCCTCACACTTCTCCGGGTTGAACTCCATCTGCCACTTCTCAGCCCACTTCTGCATCCTATCAATGACTCTCTGCAATCTTCGAGAATCCTCTACACTATCTAAAACACCACCAACCTTCGTGTCGTCTGCAAACTTGCCAACCCACCCTTCTACTCCCCACATCCAGGTCGTCAATAAAAATCACAAAAAAGTAGAGGTCCCAGAACAGATCCTTGTGGGACACCACTAGTCACAACCCTCCAATCTGAATGTATTCCCTCCACCACGACCCTCTGCCTTCTGCAGGCAAGCCAATTCTGAATCGACCTGGCCAAACTTCCTTGGATCCCATGCCTTCTGACTTTCTGAATAAGCCTACGGTGTGGAACCTTGTCAAATGCCTTAGTAAAATCCATGTAGATCACATCCACTGCACTACTCTCATCTACATGCCAAGTCGCCTCCTCAAAGAACTCAATCAGGCTTGATAGGCACGATCTGCCCTTTACAAAGACATGTTGACTGTCCCTGATTCTCTAAATGCCCATAGATCCTATGTCTAAGAATCTTCTCCAACAGCTTTCCCACCACAGACATAAGGTTCACTGGTCTATAATTAACTGGACTATCACTACTACATTTTGAACAAGGGGACAACATTCGCTTCCCTCCAATCCTCGGGTACCATCCCCATGGAGAGCGAGGTCATACGGATCCTAGCCAGAGGTTCAGCAATCTCTTCCCTTGCCTCGTGGAGCAGCCTGGAGAATATTCCGTCAGGCACCGGGGTCTTATCCGTCCTAATGAATTTTAACAACTCCAACACCTCCTCTCATTTAAAGTCAACATGCTGCAGAACATCAACCTCACTGATATTGTCCTCACCGTCATCAAGTTCCATCTCAGTGGTGAATACCGAAGAGGTATACATTAAGGACTTCGTTCACTTCCATAGCATCCAGACACATCTTCCCACTTTTATCTCTAATCGGTCCTACCATCACTAGTGTCATCCTTTTGTTCTTCACATAATTGATGAATGCCTTGGGGTTTTCCTTTACCCTACTCGCCAAGGCCTTCTCATGCCCGCTTCTTGCTCTTCTCCGCCCCTTATTAAGCTCCTTTCTCGCGACCCTATATTCCTCGATAGGGTGTATAGCAAGGACCTACCTGATCCTTGCTTCCTAAACCTCATGTATGTTGCCTTCTTCCACCTGACTAGATTTTCCACTTCACTTGTCAGCGATTGTTCCTTCACCCTACCATTCTTTAACTTCCTCACCCGTACAAATTTATCGATAACATCCTGTAAGAGATCCTTAAATATCGACCACATGTCCATAGTACATTTCACTGCAAAAACATCATCCTAATTCACACCCGCAAATTCTTATAGCCTCATAATATGCCCTTCACCGATTAAACATTTTCCTGTCCTCTCTAATTCTATCCTTTTCCATGATAATGCTAAAGGTCGGGGAGCTGTGAATACTGTCCCACAGATGCTCGCCCACTGACAGATCTGTGACTTGACCTGGTTCGTTACCGAATACTAGATATAGTATGGCATTCCCCCTAGTAGGTCTGGCAACATACTGTGACAGGGATCCATCCTGGACACACTTAAAAAACTCTGCCCCATCCAAACCCTGGGAACTAATCGGATGCCGATCATTATTAGGGAAGTTAAAGTCACCCATGATAACAACCCTGTTATTTTTGCACCTCTCCATAATCTGCCTCCCAAATTGCTCCTCAGTGTCTCTGCTGCTACCAGGGGGCCTAGAGAATACCCCCAGTAGAGTACCTACTCCCTTCCTATTATCTATTATCTCTATCTCTACCTAATATCTCTATTGCATTTTCAGGAAAAAAAAGAAGAAAAAAAAACATTTGCTCTCCTCCAATCACTACTACTTCTATGGCCGGTGAAGACGGAAATATTATGCCCTAAAGCGCAGCAATATCTTCACTCACTTTCTCCAAAGTATATCCCTTCTAGCAACTAGAATGGTTTATCTTAATGTTTTGCAAGTTTACAATGCATAACTGTTATCGTCCACATGTCCCTGCATATCTTCATTTTTACGCTATATCCACATTCATCAAGATCCCGCTCACTGGTGACGCAAAGTCTCATGGAGGACCTTCACTGCCTTCTTGCACTCTTCACCCATTCTTGCTACTTTATCTCTGATCTGAACGACCATCTGTCTCGCCACCGTCCTGTTCTTCGCCTACCTTAATGCGAATCTTCAAGGAATTCTCTGGTCTCATTCTAAGTTGATTTTTAATTTCCGTCTTGGCTAACTTGGGATTTTCCATAGCCCTGATTACTTTCTTCCTGACACTTCTGTATTATTCTTTCTTCTTCTTGACGAGGTGTTCCATATCTCTCGTCAGCAAGAATAACTTTCCATGACATTCCGTTGCACACCTCAATGAGTCAAGCCCATACTGAACACCAATGCAAATGATACATGAAGAATTAACTGCTGCGCATTTCACAGAGCACGCCACCTCTCAAATTCGGCTGCCAGGTTTCTACCCAACAGCAGAAATTAAGTACATTCCATAGTGTCTGCTTCTATCCCGGTGTAAGGTTATCGGTAATCTGGAATAATTGACCTACAAAGAAATCTGCACCTGATCCGTTTCATTTTCTAGTACTAGATCCTGGATGGACTGTTCTCTAGTCCGCCTGTCCGCTCATCGAACCAGCTTTCCTTTCTGGACGCAACTGAGAAATTCCGTCCTATCTAAAACTTTTAAAGCAATAAAATGTCAATGAGTTTTAGTGAAGTTTGTTCCCACCTACACCACCGTGTTCAAGCGACGCCTGTCCAAAATCTATCTCCAGAACAATTCCTCGCTGTCAAAGGTATTTGTTTTTTGTGTGCAGCCTGTACAGAATACTCCCAAGCTTACGATTGCTCCCTTTCTGCTTCTGAGCTCTGCACGCAATCTATCTACAGACAATCTCTACACGGGTTCTTCGCTTTCTGCTGCTGTGTTACTATCATACTCTCCCTCTGTTTCAATGGCACTGCATTTACTCTCTTTTACTCGACTCACTCCATGTTGAAACATCTGCATCCTGTAAAGTACAGAAGCCTTTCCTGTCCTTGCGATTATCCCATCTCTGCGACAGTGCGGAGTACATCAACCAATGTAACAATCGTTGCCCAGTTGCCTACCTTAACTACCTTAAGTGTGAAATCCTCACTGGATTTTGCTATTGAAGAATGGCCAAATATACGATTATATGACTGTATAACATATTTGGCAAACCGGTTTTATTCGAAACTGTGATGAATTGCAATTGGACATGGGCGTTATCTACACAGATAGCCATTTAATGTAAACACATACTTCATTCCATTCTTCAGCTCTTTTCTGAATTTCTTCTGTGTCAGCGTATAGATACAAGTATTGGTGCACACACTGAGTAATTGTAACATGTACCCACATTGTTGTAGTATATATACAGGAGAACTCAAATATTTGTCCTCATAAAAATAGTTTTGCCGTTGCCATTTCAGGGAACGAACTACTAAGGGTATCCACAATAATATGAAATTAGCTGATATAGCAAACAAAAAAATCATCGATTTCCTGCGCTTTTCCACTTCGGTATCGTTCAGATTATTACTGCAGTTCCGAAGCCCTCTTCGAACTCTATTTGCGGCAATGATATGTCTTACTGTTAACCCATTGAACACTAGAATTAAACCGATCGGTAGCAACGGTGTTAAAATGTTATCCAGTATTTCGTACATTTTCCACAGGGGTGAAGCAGCGTATTCGCGTGTGAAGGCGCAACGCCACGGTATGTTGTCAATAATGATGTAAGGTTCAATGGCAAAGTAAAATGGAACACCTCTCCCACAGCTCACTATAACCACCGTCACCATAATCACTGTAGCTGTTCTCTCAGTGCAGTATTTTTCCTGCAGTTTTCGACAACATATTGCGATGAAACGATCAAAGGTAAAACTGACCGTAAACCAAACAGAACATTCTATTGTTGCAATAACAAAGATATATGTCAGAGCACATACAGGAGTGATGAGCAGGGATCTGGAATAAATATAGATATTGTTGGTCTGTTCCACTAAAGCGACAACGATAACCACCATCAGATCCGCTGTTGCCATTCCAACCAGGTAACGGGTGATGCATTTGGAGAGTCCGCATTTTCCCCGAGATAGAATCACAATCGCGGCTAAATTAACTACAAGAAATTTGGAGAGAGAGGTGAAAAAACAGAAACATGGTTAGCTGCAACTGTTTGAATTCCCAATATTTTTTTTCGATGCTATGCAGGGTTTACATTTTGTAGGAAATGGGGAGCAGGAATCCAGTCTGTCTGGGCTCCGTCGGTGCACCATCGCGAGTTGACTATAATGGACTGGAGTGACAGTGGGCTGACGACCTTCCGACAGTGGAATCAATGAGATAGAAAGCACACGTTCTCTTTACCTGATATATGGAAGAACAGACCCGCGTCTCGAAAATAGACTGGCCGGTCATGAGAAAATGCTGTCATGATTTTTTTTTAAAGTCGAAGTACATGTATTGACAAAGACTTAGACCTATAAAACCATAGACCACTATCGATTTAGAAGTCCGATCAATGTGAAATAATGATTCTGTGCCAATATCGGCATCAACGTAATTGACAGGAAAGAAAAATCACATGGAAAAATATGGTAGATGAAAACAAAGAGATCAGATGCTTGAACCCTGCATTCCAGAAAAAAAAGAAAAACAGAGGAGGGCAGAATTTCTGTTGGAGGAATATCCGAGCTGTGCAGCGGAACAAAAGCAAGACGATGACTACACATTTAGAGACCAGATCCAATATCTTACCAGGGACACCAATCGCGACAATTACGGGATGGAAAATGGCCGAGATGTAGTAAATCGCTGGATATCCCATATTCCGGTATAAACAGGTTCAGTTGTACGCTAAGTGTTCTTATGGGTCGGTGATCGGTTTTATACATTTATATGCAAGTGAGAGCAATTCCACTGAGGCAATTAGTGTGGTTATCACGTCAGTCACATCAGGAACAACCAGCCACACAGGCACTAATATTAAAGTTTTTTTTTTCTCTCCAGCTGTAACTATGTCATGTATTTGTCTCCTTAATGATGCTTCAAGGTGAAACTAAATATAATATCAACATTGCCAATTTGATTTCCAAGACACGTGGCTTCAGCTTCTGACGTGAAACATTTTCAGATCAGTTTTGTTTCTAACATAGGCTACCATCTTGAACAATTAATATCGACAATCAACTTCAAGCAGCTTCATTTTGTCACATTCAGTCGCGCACATCCACCTGTGACATTGGGGGCGGAACTTTAGCTCGGCAGGTGAAATGGAGTACACCTTATTGAACGGGGAGATATCGTCATTTATTTCCTTCGCTTGTTCTGGTCATTTCGAAAGGCACAAATAACAACTGATGACATGTATCAAAATAAAACACGCCACATATACGTTCTTCTAAGCATATAAAAGAGATCGACAACAATATTCCATGGACATTTGATGATAAAAGGTTACGCGCCCACACGACTTTAACTGCGGTTTGTGGACAAATTGATGAACGTTCGTTTCTGGATTAGCAGAGAGTGTATGTTTGATTGACTGTGTCTAGGGTACTACAGGATTCATGCTGGGTCCTTTGTTAGTTATCATGTATTTTAATGATTTAGATGAGGATATAGAAAACACAATTAGTAGCATTAAAGATGAACCTTAGATTGGGAGCGTTTTTACACGCAGGAACTTAATCCGAGCTTGTAGCTTGATGTTGACTGGCTGAAAAATGGGTTGAAAAATGGCAGATGGAATTTAATACAGACAAGTATGGGGAGGTCTCTGAGG
>NW_026781271.1:0-115068 GCF_030144855.1 Hypanus sabinus | reverse complement strand
TTCCCATTGTATTCTGTAATCAGTGTTCTACAGCCAGGGACACACAGACCCAGACCCCTTATCCCCCCCCCCCCCCCACGGGGCTGGATGCACAGTAGCACCAGCGTTGGCAGAGTCATCATGGCTTCAGAAAAGGATAAAAAGATGGAAAATTGGGAACTGAAGAACGTGGTGTGGGTGGAATGTAAGAATTTTTTTTTTCTGATAAGCACTTGGGATTACGATTAATGTGCTTTTGTGGACTCAAAAATAATCAGCAGGTTAAAGGCAGAGAGACGGGATAAATGGCCGTTTTCGATGTTGGAAATCGTGACCAATGGAGTTACAGAGGGATTGGACAGAGTCCTCAGCAGTTTACCCTACAGGGCACAGCACTCTACGCTGGCCTCACATTCCTCGCGCTCCCGATTTCCACGTGTCCGTGGGCTCCTCCTTATCTGCGATGGTTGGTCTCTCCTTGCCGAAGCGCTATCGTCCCGGCGTATTGGGATCTCCAGACACTTACAGTGTTTCTCACCATTTGAACTGTTGGATCCCCATCCCATTGTCTCTCCGTCACCTGAGCTATCTGTGTCACCTCTCACTAGTCATTGTACAGGAATACCACCAACATAATATCATGGCTCTGCCTACCCCTGCCTTTCTTACTTGTGTTTGTTTTAACTCTGACTCCAGGCCAGTTAAAAGACGACACCAGTCAGAGTCCAACGAGATTACAGGTTGCTTCTTTTGTTTGGTCTGGCAGTTTACTTAGTAAGTAGCTGTTCATACGAGAACCTTCTATTTCCATTATTCCAGAGCAAGAGTCAGTACAGAGACCACCAAATCGGTGAAAAACAAAGACAATCTGTTGGCATCCCCTCTCCTTAATGAGACTGTAGTTTCGTCTGGCCAACATCTGCCTCCTCTTCATAGAAATATATTCTTCTTGGAATCATTATACCACCACATTCATTTGGCTGCCCAGAGGACCCCTATGGAACCCCATTGAACAATTACATTCTATATAAAATACTAACGTTCACTAACTAAGATTGCCGAATTTATACTGACTGCATTCTCTGCTATTTCATGAACGAATTATCCTCGATTTATTTTCCATTTGTTCTGACTTTCATCTTGGCGGTTGATATACACTGATCAATCAATTATGAGGGTGCATTAAACTGGTATTTTAGCAGCATGTGTTACTATCCTTATCCACAGATATATTTGTACGTTTGTCCCCCAATTCCAAAACTTACTCCAAAAGCCTGGGTAGCTGAATATTTAATTTGCCTTTCCAACGTGTGTGTTAACAGGTTCAGTGTGTTCCGTCCAGTGATGGATTCCTCCTACACAGCACATGCCTGGGATTGAGGGACTGAGAAACAACATATTGACACAGATATTCATCTGTATCAGTGCATTGGATCAGGAAGTTCTTCTTCATTGCTGTGCATAATATAAATTTCAGTCCTCTACTTCTCCTTTGTCGGATCGTATCACCCGTGCCCATGGAGAAGACGCTATTTTTTTGTTGTTGTTGTTCACTCAGTGTTTTCACATTGGTCCGGCGTACTGGCCTGTAGCAAACTTTCTCTTTCTCAGTCATGGTTAACGTCATCGCAAACGATATGCAATATTCTGTTCATGTTGAATGAAATTTGAAACACAAGGGGAATATCGGCTTTTATTTCTCGTGAAAATCTTAAGCTATTTTAAATCCATATTTACTATTTTTCTTTTCCAGACCGTTTAATCCGGTCTCTCAGTTGTCTTTGAACTCAAGGCATCCATTTTTCTTCACCCAATTTTGTTTCGGAGAACTGGAGAACAAGAACTCGGCTATTTTCCTTTCTTTTCGAGTTTTTTTTTAACAAAACTGTTTCTTTTTTCGGGATGAGGGAACTGACAATCACCCCATTGTTAGAACCTGTCCCTAATCTTCTTGGAGTAGTTGTTCCATTCTCAGTCATCCAAGTCAGGGCCGTCATGTACATCCGGTACCGCTGTTGATAACCTTTCTGTTTCTCCGACACAAAATTTCAGGTGGTTAATGCAGTACCACCCACATTGTATCTGTGCACGTCCGTAGTTTGTACACTGATGGACTCAGTTAGCCTATAATTTCAAACAATCTTTCAAAGCTTCGATTCAATAATGAATGTTTTCAGTATTCTAATCATCACTCTTTGTCCTGAACAATTCAGAAGCCAGACTGACCTCTGAGTCAAAGTAGGTTTTTACTCTGTTGTTTCGTCTTCCCCTTTTGGTGAGTTACCACATAACTGGCCTCGTTCATGGACTGTACCATTGTCGTACCCACATTTCTAACACAATCCCATTGATTTCGTGTTCTCACAAATTTCATCCATACTACTCCTCTAAACATTTTATGTCTCTTCCAGTGATGAACTTATAAGGGGAGTGACCTGTTGAAATGTTAATGTATTCTGTATTATCATTACAGCATAATGCTGTCCCATGTTGTTGCACCATTTTCTTTCCACGCTTCCTCTTGATTTCGGTCTACAGAGTTTATGAAATCTCCGTTTGATTCCTAAAAGTGCCATGACATCTTATTATCTGGGCCGTAAAGTGTGTGCCTTAATCCATTTCAGTACTCTGGGGTAGTCCCCAGCAAGTGAATATCCTTTCTGAAAAGATTTTTGCAGTGACTTTTGCTGTGTCTGTCATAGCTCAGAATGCTTGTGTGCCTTAATCCATTTCGATACTCCGAGCTAGACCCAGCAAGTGTATATTTATTTACCCACGTCATGAAGCTATCTATAATTTCCACAGTACATCTGCATCCTCCTGGGGCCGGCGGTAAGAAAAATAATTTAATCTATTTATAACGTAGTCCAAGGCGTTTCTACCGGTCACGTGTGTTGAAGGCCTCTTTTCCTTACACTTCTGTGAGGACTAAATTTGCACAAATCAAGCAGGTTTTCACAAAATATCTACACCATCCATCTTCTTAGGCCTCCAGCCCACTTCCTTGATCTTTTCTTAGGGCGCGTTTGTATCCCTGGTGTCCCCATGCATTATGGTACCAACGGGTCATCTGGTTTCTTCCTTCATCTCGAACCACGAGCTTTCATTCATGAAGGACAGCTCCATCTTTGACAGATAGTCTCTTGTGTTCTTTGTATATTTTAGACCCTGGTCCTAGTGTGTGTGTGTGTGTGTATCCTCAGCTCCTTGGTTCAATCCAGTGTTGTAATCTGTTGTTCCTTTGCCTCCCAATCTCCCCAATCTGTGGCTGCCGTTTTGCAAAATAAAGCACCTTGTTCCAACAATTCGTCAAACTTTCAATTTCACTTTATGAATACATATTTTTCCCGTTGCCTCCTTAAGTATATATTGTAATAGCAGAACAGATGCGAGGAGATGCCGACCAGTTGAAACAAGCCCTCTATGATCATGGGGAGATACCTGATGATTTAGTTAAATCAGTGTTCATCACACTTCAAGGAAAGAGGGAGCAACAGGATGTGAGTTACATGGTACTGAAGCCTGATGAGCCATGATGAGAGCAAGATGCTGTATAGAACCAAAAAATTGTAAAAAAAAACAATGCGGCTTTGTGGAAAACTCTGGAAGCAGAAATGCAATTTTCATGCTACGAATGATCTGTGAACAAGCCAACCAGGTACAAAGAGACATCTACGTATGTTTCATCGACTATACAAAAGCTTTTGATGTTGTCAGACAGTAAGATCTCCTGGAAATGCTTCAAGATCCTGACATAGATGCAAAATATATTCGTTTCTTAAGAAACCTATACGGGGGTCATTCTCCTCAAAATATAACGAGAAGTGAGTGACTATGTGAATATCATGACAGAAGTCCGGCAAGGTTATGACCTGTTGCCCGACTTATTCAACCTGTGCAGTGAGAATATCTTGTGAAGTATCAAAGCCATCGAAGGACTCACAATTGGAGGCCATAATATAAATAACATCAGATATGTTGACGACATTGTACTAATAGCTGACTCGGAAACAAATTGTCAAGAACTATTCACTATAGTTGCAGCAGAACATAATCTCAGAGGCCTCTCAATCAACATCAAGATGACAGAAAGCATGGTCATCTCCAGAAAGACAAATATCCCACAATGTGTGATCAAGATCGGAAATACAATCATCAAACAAGTCAACAAATTCAGATATCTTGGCAGCTAAATAACAAGTGATGGCAGATGCGACGCAGATATCAAATACAGAATAACAATGGCGAAAGAAGTTTTCCAGAAATTAAAGACCATAAAGGCAGAGAGATAAGCATGTACATCAAAAATAGAATACTGCAGTGCTACATTTATTCTGTCCTGACTTATGCTGAACCATTTCCCCAGCAATGGAAAAGAGACTACAAGCAGCTGAGCTACGTTTCTACAGGAGAATGTTAAAAATATCATGGACAACACACACATCAAATGAAGAAGCTCTCAGAAGAGCCCAAGCAGTTCGATCACACATACCACCAATAATAGAAAGACAATTGAGATTCCAAGGACACATCATGCGGAAAGATGAACCAGAAAAGCTCATACTGTCTGGAAAGTCCGAGGGGAGCAAACCCAGAGGAAGACCTCGGCTTAAGTACAACAAAGGCCTAGCCAGGTCGCTATACATTCTAGATTGCCGCTGTATCCTGTGTCCAGGAAGACTCCCTGCTCTATATTGTGTCTAAGAAGAATTCCGGCTCTGTGTCCTAAGTCCCAGATGTGTCCCGGCTCTGTGCCCTGTGTCCAGAGAGAGTCCCGGCTCTGAGTCTTGTGCGCAAGAAGAGTCCCGGCTCTATGACCTATGTCCAAAAGGAATGCCGGCTCTGTGTCCTGTGTCCAAGAGGAGACACGGGTCCGTCTCAAAGAAGTGTCGAAGTCGAGTCAAGTCTAAGTGTGAGCGTAAATCCGAGTTCCTGGTCAAGTCAGGCCCGAGATCCTGGTTAAGTCAATTCCGAGTTGCAGGTACGAGTTCACGGTTAAGTCCAGTCCGAGTTCCCGGTCAAGATAAGCCCGTTCCGGGTCAGGTCAATTCTGGGTTCTAAGTCGACAGCCAAGTCAAGACCAAAGTACCTCGACCTGAGTTCCCAGTCAAGTCCAAGTCTGAAGTCCTAGTCCGGGGTTTCCGGTTTGTTTTACGTTCACGTCCAGGTTGATATTTTGTCCTCGCTCCTTGGCTTCCTTAGTATTCTTAATAAACATACTCTTCTAAGACTACTTCAGTGTCTGCAGCTTGCATTTGGGTCCGTTGCCAATCGCCCCCAACCCCCCCCCCCCACCCCCGTGACAGACCCAGTTCACTGCAAGAACATACTGAATTTCCTAAAGCAGCACCTTCCAGATCCCCAAACCCTAACATCTAGAAGGTTGAGAACAGTAGAAAACTGGGGACACCACCACTTGGAAATCCCAGTCCAAGTCGCTCACCATTGTTACACAGAAACATATCGCCGTTCATTCATTGTCACTGGGTCAAAATCATGGAACACTCTCCTTAACAACACAGTGCGGGTGTCCCTACACCCCAGAGATTGCAGCTGTTCAGGAAGGCAGCTCATCGCCACCTTCACGAGGGCAACTAGGGATGGGTAATAAATACCGAATTAGACGGTGAAGCTCACATACCGTAATCGAATCAACAACAACTCGCCCTCAGAACAGGGTCAAGGGTGTTGGTGTGTCAATTTTCAACATGGAAAGGTAAATGAGACCATGGAGCTTTATTCAGACTCTAACACGAACTGTATGTTTGCCAATATGAGGTAGGCAATACATATGGAATTATGTAAACAGTTGTCGTTTCAGCCACGACCCTTCAAGGGGGCTCGAAAGGGAGAGGGAATACGACCGAATAAGAAGGTTGGCGCAGGGGAAAGATTGAAGATGGTAGGTGACGGCAGGTGGGACGAAATAAGAGAAAATGCAAAGTTCTGGAGAGGAAGGAATCTGATAGGAAATTTGAGTAGATCTGTGGGAAAGGGAAAGAGGAGGTGCTCCAGCCTGAGGTCATGGGCCGACGATTGAGAGTTCAGAGTGGGGAGTTACCGAAGAGGAACAGGTGAATGGAAAAGTACTTGAAGATAGAGATATCTATGCTCATGCCACAAGATTGGAGGTTACCTGGCGGAATATAAAAGGAGGACGTTGATTGACAAGTCCGACGAGAACGGGAATAAATGTTGAAATGGCTTGTCCACAGAGAAATTACGCTTTTAGCAGTTGGGGCTGTGTGGCTGAACAAAGCGTCAATTTGGTTTGCATATGTTTCATATCTTCGTATGCCTGGTTGCGACATTACTTTAAAGCTCTGTACTACATTACCAGAACGTACAAACAACATGAATTTCTACAACCAAGACAATTTCCAGAGTAGAACAAGCAGCTCAATGAAAGTAGAGCTTTGGCTTTGATGACAAAGTCTATGGTGCCTAGGAACAGAGAAGATCAACAATAACAAACATGAAACAGTGAGCTGAGCCCGGGATGAGCAACAACAGTCATTGACTTCTCCAATCGTCATTACTTTGTCATTAAGATTTTGCAATTTCGTGTCACACTATTCATCCCTCATTACAATTGGGATTTTACTTGAATGACATCATGTTTATTTTTACCCAAGCTGTTGGAAGACACGTGAACCTTATGTAGTACCGAATATTCAGCGTCCTGGAGGGAGTATAAATGAATGACCGTGGAGATTCATCAGCTCAGAATTTCTTCAGCGAGATCGCGGGCAGCTGGAAGACAAGCTGAATCTCAGATACCATGCTTGAAACATTTTACCGTGTGAGAAAGATATGGTACATGATCATTGCCGTTATCGGTGTTCCTGGTAAGAACACAGGCGAACTAACAGACGCTGTTCTATGTGCGCGGTCTTTGGACTCATTCAGTTACCGACAGTGTTGTGATGTAGTTATATCAGTGAGAGCTGTGCAGACTTCGTGACAAAACTCTGTATTCGTTCAGAAGTTATCCTGTAGATTTTTCCGTTGTCTGGTCTCAAAATGAACCGGCAGTTGAAATACATGTAGAGTGGGAGATCAATTCATTTTTGTGGGCACATGGCGGCCATTTCTGATTTATCAATGGTAACTTGCCGTCGAAGTATCTACGATAATTCGGCGCACCCGGTACCTTGATGGTTTACCTGGTGTTATTCTGTGTCTATAACACGAAATTATTTAAGTTCAAATTTAAAGGTATTGTGCCGTGTTTTAAGAAATTACTGTAAGTTTGAAGGGAACCCGGGAGGCGAAAATTTGGCCTTCTTGATCGGATACGTTGACAGAGCGTGAAAGAGTCCCGGCAGGAATAATTGTTGAATTTTAAAGAAGCGAACATCGCAGACCCTATGGGCGGATGACAAACGGGAGTCGAGGATTAAGCCAAGACATGCGAACTGGGGAAATAAATTTGCCTTTGAAGTGGGCCTTGGCGGAGGAGCGGTGCTTCACGGTATGAGGAGATGGCCAAAGCAGAGGTGATGGTGTCCCGGTAATAACCGTCACGGAGAAACGTGCAAGGGTATCCCGGCTTTACACATCGGCGGTAAACTTAATGGTTCATATTGACTTTTTTAAAGAGCCACCCGCAATCATTTGACAAGCCTTCTTTCCGAATGTGCCCCTCTACCAGTGGCGAGTACAGTACCCTTTCACCCAGCATGCAAAGTCCGTCTTTTGAAAATTCTGAGCGTATCTCTGTCCTGAAAAACAACGGAGTCTCAAGACAGTAATTCACTCGTTTCTTTTGCTGTTCCCCCAGTGAATTTACTGACAATTGTGATCCTGTCCCGGGGAAAGTGCGGCCTCTCCACATGCACCACGCTCTATCTGATGGCCATGGCAACGGCTGATCTTCTTACCATCACCTTTGACGTCATAATGTGGCGGATCAGTTATTACTACTTCCCCGGTAATTTCCTGGACGTCACCCCCGTATGTAGTACGATTGCTGTCCTGGGATTTGCAGCCACGGACTCTTCTGTCTGGTTCACTGTCACGTTTACGTTTGATCGGTTTGTCTCCATCTGTTGCCAGAAGCGGAAAGCAAAGTATTGCACGGGGAAAACTGCGGCTGCGGTTCTGACAACAACCGGCCTTTTGTTCTTTTTTAAAAATATACCCGAATTCTTTACATTTCATCCTGCGAAAGTGACTAACAATATACCATGGGATTGTATTCGAAAGCCGGAGTACTATACGGATCCCGGGTGGATGGGGTATGATAGGCTTTCCACAGTTTTGAGGCCTTTACTCCCGTTCGTCTTGATACTACTGTTCAATGCTCTGACAGTCAGAAACATCTTAGTGACTAGTCGCGTCCGGAAGGGTCTGAGGGGTCAGAAAAAGCAGGATAGCGGTAAGGACCCGGAGTTGGAGAGCAGGAGGAGGTCTGTAATCCTACTTCTCACCATCTCGGGAAGCTTCATCATCCTGTGGTCGGTGTATGTTGCCGAATTCCTTTATTACATCATGGCCGGTCTGGATCAAAATAATTACAATGTTTCTGAAATCGCTCTTCAACATTCTGGATACATGTTGATGATATTAAGTTGCTGCACGAACACGTTTATTTATGGGGTAACTCAGTCCAGGTTCAGAGAACAGTTCATCAGCGCAGCGAAATACCCGTTCATGTTAATTATTGGACTAATGAATAAACAAAATACCTAAGTTCTTCCTAAGGGCCGTCGCTGTGCTCGACATCATGAATGTACAGATCTGACTGTCATCGAAGAGCATGGCAGCGAGGAGAATAAGCATGGTTTAGATCCCGAGAGAGACATAGCAGGGGAGCAGACCTCCACCTCCTAACAATCATTAAACTCATCCTACTTTTTGTTATTTTCGTTTCACCATACTACCGCTGCCAACAACGCGACATCTCTTTTCAGAATGATAGAGGGGGCCAAGATCTGAGGATGTTTAAGTCCAAATCGGCAAAAAGGCAACTGATTCCTTTCTTTAGTCTTTTGCTTATGAATGAAAAGTACATGTTCGTGAACTTGCAATTGTCCTTTGCAAGGGAAAAATCTGTTCAGGCGAAAAGCTTAGGGGTACAGAACACGCATATTCTGACCATAACTGTGCAACGTTTCTGTTGAAAATCCAAATGCCCACTCTGCTCCAAGGAATGAATGTCATCACACTTTCTGGTTTCAGAGCAAACTGAATGTTGAACCGACCCTGCATTCACTCCAGTACAATCGCATGTCCGTTAATATTTTTTTTTCCTCTGCTAAAAATGGTGAGATCTGTGTTGTGGACTTAGAGAAGCACATTCATTTCCCAAAGAACAGAAAATCTGCAGATGCTGGAAATCCGAGCAACGCACACAGAATGCTGCAGGAAGTCAGTCGGCCAGGCAGCATCTCTGGAAAAGAGTAATGTCGACCTTTCAGGCTGAAGCACTTCGGCAGGATGGGACAGAGAACAAAAAATAAATAAATGATGAGGCGTAGATTTAAAAGTGGGGTAGGGGAATTGGAGAGGGAAACGCTAGGCAATACGGGAGGGCGAGGGGTGAAGAGTTGGGAAGTTGATTGGTGAAGGCACTAAGAGACTTTGGAAGAAAGAAAACAGAGGGAGGCGATGATCGAGCAAAATTTAAGAGAGGGAAAAGAGGTTTGAAAATGATGAAGGAGAGGCGAGGGGACATTACTGGTTGTTTGAGAAATCGATGTTCATTTCCTCCCTATTAGGTGTTCTTTCACCCACCTAAGAGTCTCTTTAACCTGTCAGTGGAGGAGGCCATGGCTGGAAACATCGGAATGGGAATGGGAAGTGGAATTAAAGTGGGTGGCCACAGGAAGATCCCGCTTGTTCTGGCTGACGGTGTGTAGGTGCTTTGCGAAGCTATCTCCCAATCAACGTCGTATGTCACTGATATACAGGAGGCCACACAAGAACCACCGAACAAAGTAGATCACCCCTACAGACTCACTGGTAATGTGTCCTCTCACCTGCAAGGACTGTTTACGGCCCTGAATATCTCATTTGTCAATTGCATGGAACGTTCTCACTGTTCCGGTGGCGTTTATTATTGCGCTGTGCTGGAGATTTGCGAAAATATTGCCGGGTTGGCCTAACTGTTTAATGCTACATGTAGTGACTTTGGGATGAAACAAGCTGCAGATATTACTTTTTGGACAATGTGTACCCTGGTCATGCAGCATAGCTTTCAATTTCGTCTTTCAGGTCCGCCTATTTCTGGTGTTTTGTCTGTGTTGGTAATGGCTGCATCAATTAGGCTGTTCTTGCTTGTTCGTCCTGCAGTATTATATCCGGACGGGTATAATGTACTGCCCGATCTCTAATAATGGATCGGCCGTCATATAGTCACAGGACTCGGACTCTAAAGGTGGACCAGAGTTGTACTTATACTGAAGTGTAGCGTCTTCCATCAGTTTCCATTAAAATCAAGATATTTGTGAATGATACTTGCCGCCTGATTGTGCCTATTCAAGTCATCAGATTGAATTAAACTGTTGCATGACTATGTATTGTATTGGATAATATCTGCTTTTTTAAATTTCTGGCATTGTGCGATTTTATCGTCTTGAATATTTTCTCTTCTGCTGTGCATTTTTGATATTAGTTTGCTAAGCACCTGGTCTGTACATGTCTCTAACTGAGAACCGAGCACTTCCTTCTCGACACATAGTCTACTCGGATATGAACGTAAAAACATGAGAAATAGGAACAGGAGTAGGCCATTTGGTCCGCCGAGCCGTTTCCACCATTAAATAAGATCATGGCTGATGAGGCTATGGACTAATCTCCACCTATCTGTCTTTTCCCCATTATCCTTATCTCCTCAAAGGCTGACCCTCTCGTCTCCGGAATCGACTTGGTGAACCGCTTCCAAATCCAGTGTATCATTCCTCAAGTAACAAGCCCAGAACTGCATGCAGTACTCCAGATGAGGCCTCAGCAATACCCCGTCCATTTGCAGCATAGCATCGCTGCTGTACAATTCAATCCTTCGCAAAGAAGGCCAACATTCCATTTGTCTTCCTGATAGCCTGCTGCACCTGCACACCAAACATCTCTGATTCAGGAGCAAGCACTCCCAAGCCCCTCTGCAAATCAACAGGCTGCATGTTTCACTCTTAAACAATTATATACTATTCGGTGTTTCTTCCCAAAGTTAATAACCTCGCAATTGCCAATATTGTATTCCAATTGCCAGAGCCTCAGCAATTGGTTTAAACTATCTATATCCCTCTGAAGGCTCTCCGCATAGTTTGCACGATTTTCTCTTTTCGCATCAATTTAGTATCTTCAGCAAGCTTAAATATACTGCACACGGTTCTCTCTGACATATCGCTAACGTGTATCGCAAACAGTTGAGGGCCCAGCTCCGGAACCCTGCGGCACCCAGCTCACCACTGATTGCCAGATCGAGTAACACCCATATATCCCAAGTCTCTGCTTTTTCTTAGGTAACCAATCTAATACCCGTGCTGTACTTCTTCCCAACTCTATGCAGCCTTATATTATATTTAAGTCTTTTATTTGGCACCTTATCTAATGCTTTCTGGAAATTCAATTAAACCACTGATGTGTTTAACTCCATCCACTACGCTCGTTATACCCTCAGATAACTCCAGAAAGTTTTTCACACATGACATGCTTTTGCTATGCAGATGTTACGTCTGTCTGATTAATCCATTTCACTCCAGATGCCTCGTTATTTCTTCCTTAATGATAGATTCAAGCATTTTTCCGACTACAGGTGTTAAACTAACTGGTCAAGAGTTACTTGTCTTTTGCCTACATTCTTTTTGAGCAGTGTGGCGTGACATTCGCCATCTTGCAATGCGCCGGGGTCTGCCCACAGTGCAGAGAATTTTGGTAAATTATCACGAAAGCCCCAAGTACAACTTCTGCCTTTTCATTCAGTACGCTGTGATGCATTCCATCAGGGCCAGACCATCATCCAAAACTATCTTCAGGCCCACGAATTTTCTCAGCACTACCTCTTCAGTGACCACTAGTATATCGATGTCCTCACCTGCCATCGCATCCATAACGTCTCTCGTTGGCATGTTAGACGTGTCTTCCACAATGAAGGCCGACACAAAATGCATTCCTTCAAAGACGCGGGCATTCCCTCATTTTGTTTACTTTTCGTTCGGTAATTCCCGTCCGACGCTTCGTGACCTCAGGGACCATAGGGTAAATGGAATTTTCGTGACCAGATGCGGAAATAGATTGCCAGGCCTTTCTTCCGCGCAGATTCTTACTGCTGCTTCACAGGCTGGGACCCAGCTGGGTTCGAAATCAGAAACATTTGAGTCCACGTCCAGAACTGATGCCTCTAAACATCCAGCTGGCCCAGTTTCCTCATTACCCAATATCAATTGTCCCTTATTTTCCTACAAGGGACCTACGTTCACTTTAGCCGCCTCCGTCTGCTCTAGCTGAGTATAAATATTTACTATCCGTATTTATATTTTGTGCTAGTATATGTTCATAAACTATCTTCACTTTTTTTTTAATTGCTCACGTTGTGATTCATTGTTGCGTTTTGACGTTTTCCCTTTGTTCCTGTTTCCCACTGCTCGGTGACTTTACACACACGAGCGTAAAGCTGTTCGATTGCTTCTCGTATTTCCTTCGTTATGTAAGGCTGGCTCTCCCCACTGTTACTATCCTTGCGTTTAACTGGAAAATGCTTTTGCGGGGAAACGTTAAAATTTCTTTGACAGCCTTCCACTATTCCTGAACCGTCCCACCATAGCCTGGCTAGTTCCCGGACTACACTAGCCAAATCCTAAGCATGATAAACTGGTTTCGGTCGAACCATTGCACCCTCCATTAGTATGAGATCGTTGGGATGTCCTTCATAAAAGGTCATGTTCAAGCTTTGGTTCACCCTCCTCTTCTGTAGTGAGTTTTCATATCACTTCAGTGTTGTGTACTACTTACAAGAATACATGATGCTGGCATCGTGCTGAATCCTGTTTCCGTTGATGATGATATTTCCTCAGAAGGTTTATGTGAGTAGGACGGAGGGAACGGAACTCCCCCATCAGACCGTCTGTGGATGCAGCTTCCACAACATCAGTTTCCCGCGTTTCACCACGGTGGTCACTTCTTCGTCTACATCTTCCTCTGGAACCCTCAAATCTCAACAGTCCCTCCTCTCAGTCTCACATCCCCTTCTTTTCCCCTGCCGTCCCTACTCTCCTTCTTCATTGTCTCTCACCCTAATGCTCACGATTAGTCTTCCTCACTATCCTCCCCCGCTTTCTGTCATGCTCTCACTTTCTCCCACCCCCTCACTGACCTACACTGAATTTCTGTGAATTTCTGTCCATTCATTCCTGGATAGGTTGGGGAGAAGAGGGATAGACGATGGAGAGAGAGCGAGAGAGAGAGAGAGAGAGAGTGAGAGAGAGAGAGAGAGAGAGAGAGAGAGAGAGAGAGAGAGAGGAGAGAGAGAGAGAGAGAGAGAGAGAGGGAGGAGAGAGGGAGAGAGAGAGAGAGAGAGAGAGAGAGAGAGAGATTGGGAACAAAGAACGGGTGGGGCAGAGAGTCACACGCTGAGCTGGTAAGAGACATGAGACATACGGGGAGCGAAAAAGAGAAGCGGGGGCAGAGTGAGATAGATTGAATATCAGGTAAGCTGGTGAGAGACGGGGGCCAAAGACCAGGGAAGACCTGGTGCTGTCACGGTTTGGTCGGAACTCCGCATTCCTGTTCACAGTCCAGTCCGCGGACTCCGGAATCGGGTTCCTCCAGACAACCCTTGTTTCGGCTTGCACTCAAGCATTTGCAGCTGATGCTAATCTGGTTGGCTGGGAATATTAGTGGCTCGGTGATTGTGTAGTTTTGGGGTCATCCCGTCTGTCTCCATTTGGAGTAATCCACCAGTGGAAGGCGGTTTTCAGTGAGTATTGGATTTGTGTGCTCCGTAGTCCTCTGATGGTACCCAGCCCCTCGAGTCTTGAGGACACCCAGACCGAGCTCTCTTCCTGTGCCTTGCCTCAGTCGGGTAAACCAGGCAGGTTGCCATTGCCCTGAGGTTGTTTCTGTCCCTTCCGGTTCCTTGCTTTTGTTGGATTTTGTCCTGCGACCTGCCCAGGAGTATTGTTCCACGAACCCAAGAATCCAGCCGTTTCTATCCCCTCCTGTCCCTTGTCTCCGTTGGGTATGCAGGCCGTTTGCAGTTGCACTGCGGTTGGTGCATATCCTTCTGGTTCCTTGCCTCTGCCGGTTTGAGTCGGGCGTCCTGCCGAGGAGTTCCGCGGCCCGCCTAGTGGCCAGCTCCAAGAACCCAAGTCAAGCCCCCAGACCCCAAATACAAGCCAACCTAGGCTCAAGCCAAGCCCCAGGACCCCAGCCTCCAGCCGAGCCTCAAGACCCCCAATCCTCTAGCCAGCCACGCCCCCCACCCATTCATGGACACAGCGACCATGGTCCATTCCGAAGTTCACAGTTCCGTGAACTCTGGTCTCCAGGTCCTCCGACCTTCCCTTGTCTCAGCCTGGACTCAAGCACTTGCACCTGAAGATCATCTGGTTGGCTGAGATAATAAGTAGCTCGGGGGGGGGGGGGGGGGGGTCATCCCGTCTGTCTCTGCTTAGAGTAACCCACCAGCGGAAGGCGAGGTCTTTCAGTGAGTAATGGATTTGGCTGTTCCGGAGCCCGCCGATTGTTACCGGCCACCTCGAGTTTTGAAGACACCCAGACCGAGCTCCCTTCCTGTCCCTTGCCTCCGTTGGGTAAACCAGGCAGGTTGCCGTTGCCCTGAGTTTGGTTCTGTCCCTTCCTGTTCCTTGCCTCTGTCGGGTTGAGCCCCGCGTCCTGCCCAGGTGTTCCGCGGACCGCTCAGGAGGCAGCTCAAATAACCCATGCCTCTAGCAGATTATGTTACTTCCTTTCGCTCGCCTCCGTTGGTTAAGCAGGCCTACGGTTCGTGCAGTTCCTTCTGGATCTTTGCCTCTGTCGGGTTGTCCCGTGTCCTGCACAGGAGTTCCGCGGCCCACCCAGTGGCCAGCTCCAAGAACTCAAGCCAAGCCTCAAGACCCCAGACTCAAGCCAAGCCTCAAGACCCCCAGCCTCAAGCCAAGCCTCGACCCCCAGCCTCAAGCCAAGCCTCAAGACCCCTGTCTCGCCAAGCCTCAAGACCCCCAGCCTCAAGCCAAGCCTCGACCCCCAGCCTCAAGCCAAGCCTCAAGACCCCAGACTCAAGCCAAGCCTCGAGCCCCAGCCTCAAGCCAAGCCTCAAGACCCCAGTCTCAAGCCAAGCCTCAAGACCCCCAGCCTCAAGCCAAGCCTCGACCCCCAGCCTCAAGCCAAGCCTCAAGACCCCAGCCTCAAGCCGCCTCAAGACCACAGACTCAAGCCAAGCCTCAAGACCCCAGACTCAAGCCAAAAGACCCCTGACTCAAGCCAAGCCGCGAGGACCCCGAGCGCCCGGCCAAACCGCGAGGACCCCGAGCGCCCGGCCAAACCGCGAGGACCCCGAGTGCCCGGCCAAACCGCGAGGACCCCGAGTGCCCGGCCAAGCCGCGAGGACTCCGAGCGTCCGGCCAAGCCGCGAGGGCCCCGGGCGTCCGGCCAAACCGCGAGGACCCCGAGCGTCCGGCCAAGTCGCAAGAACCCCGAGCGTCCGGCCAAGTCGCAAGAACCCCCGAATCGCCACGAACACCACGATCTGCAACCTGTCCCGTTCTTAAGCTTTGTCCCGCCCTGTTCCTAGTACTTCCGTGTCTGCGTCCTGCATTTGGGTCCAGTCTCAACGCCACCCCCCCCCCCTCTTATGATAGGTGCAGAGCCAACAACCAGTCTCTAAATGTGAACAAAACAAAGGAGATGGCTGTTGACTTCAGCAGAGCACGGAGCGACCACTCCCCGCTGAAAATCGACTGCTCCTCGGTAGAGATAGTTCAGAGCACCAAATCTCTTGGTGTTCACCTGGCGGAGAATCTCACCTGGTCCCTCAACACCAGCTGCATAGCCAAGAAAGCCCAGCAGCGTGCAAAGGCTCAGAAATGTCCTTCACCCACCCCTCACCTCCCGTCCTCACTGCATTCTACAGAGGCTGTATCGGGAGCATCCGGAGCAGCTGTATCACTGTCTGTTTCGGGAATTGCACCATCTCGGATCGCAAGACTCTGCAGCGAATAGTGAGGTCAGCTGAAAAAGGTAATCGGTGTCTCTCGTCTGGCCATTACAGATATTTACACCACACGCTGCACCCGCAAAGAGAACAGATTTGTGAAGGACCCCACGCACCCCTCATACAAACTCTTTTCCCTCTTGCCATCTAGCAAAAGGTAACGAAACATTCTGGCGCAAACGACCAGACTGTGCAACAGTTTCTTCGCCCAAGTTATCAGAACCTCAATGCCCGGAGTCCAGACTGCCATCTACATCATTTAGTATTAGATTGAAATTTGTCCTTCACAGTACCTATAGCCTGTTTATTATTTATGTGTTTATTGACTAGTTATTGAACTGCTCTGCACTGTTTTGTGCATTTCATGTATTCCTGTGTAGGTGTGTAATCTAGGGTAGTTTTTGTGTTGTTTTACCTAGTCTACTGTAGGCTTGAGTTGTCTCACATTGTCTAGTATAGTTTCGTGTTGTTTCATGTAGAGCCAGGGATCCTGGAAGATCGTTCTTTCGTTTTTGCTCCGTACTCTACCAGTAGATCATGGTGGAAATGACAATTAAAAGCTACTTGACTTGCCCTGAATTCACTTGAAAAACGATGGAGGGAGGGAGAGGGAGAGGAACAGTGGGGATGAGCAAGGGACGAGGAATAGAGAGAGAGGTGTGGTCCAGGTGTGGTCTCACCAGGGCCCTGTACAACTGCTGAAGGACCTCTTTGCTGCTATACTCAACTTCCCTTGATATGAAGGCCAACATGCCATCAGCGTTCGTCACTGCCTGCTGTACCTGCATGCTTACTTTCAGTGACTGATGAACAAGGACACCTAGATCTCGTTGTACTTCCCCTTTTCCTAACTTGACACCATTCAGATAGCAATATGTATATTAAACTGTATATGCCCACTCACCCAACCGGTCCAGGTCACCCTGCATTCTGATAGCATCCTCCTCCCATTTCACAGTGCCACCCAGCTTTGTGTCATCTGCAAATTTGCTAATGTTACTTTTAATCCCTTCATCTAATTCATTTATGTCTATTGTAAATAGATGCGGTCTCAACACCAAGACTTGTGTTACCCGACTAGACACTGCCTGCCAATCTGAAGGGGACTCGTTAATCCCTAGTCTTTGTTTCCTGTCTGCCAACCAATTTTCTATCCATGTCAGTACCTTACCCCCAATACATTATACTCTAATTTTACCCACTCATTTCCTATGTGGGACCCTATGAAAGGCTTTCTGCAAGTCCAGGTATACTACATGCACTCTCTCACCCTTGTCCATTTTCATAGATAAATCCTCAAAAAATTCCAGAAGATTGGTTATGCATGTTGGATAAGTCACCGGGACTTGACAAGATGTAACCGAGACTACACTGCGGGGTAGGTAGGAGATTGCTGAGCCTCTGGCAATGACCTTTGTCGTCATCTTGTTTTTATTCTGCTGTACTGTTTAGACTTCTCCTGAGCACAGATGCTACATTCGTCAGAAAGGTGTTTCTGCATCTGAGGCTTCAAGCATTTGATCGTTTTGTTACTCAGCTTCCATATTATTTCTACGTGATGTGTGTGTGTGTTTTTTTTTGTCAATTATGTTGGTGCCGATATTGTCATAGTTTCATAGTTTCACCTTGCTCTGCTTTCTGAACCGACTGTGGTCGATTTTACAGATGAGAAGCTGTTTTTTTTTTAAACCGACTGGCCAGTCGAATATCAACGCTCGTCTGTTTTTCCATAAGCCACTAAATTATAACTTCTTCATTAAATGTCATGATTTCACTACAAATAAACCCTTCAGCTATTTCATCTCAAATTATGGAAATAGTTTTCATGGAGCGATCGACCTTCACCGGCACGTCAGTCATGGAAATCAGATGCCCGTCTCTAAACCGTCGGAAAGTCGCCAACCCACTGCTAATTCTGTGCACTAGTGTCCACACAAATTGAATTTCTGCTTTTCACTTGCAAAAAAATATTGAAAACAGCTGAAGAATGGTCTGAAATATTTGTAGATAAATGGCCATCTGTGTAGATAACGAAAACGTCCAATTGCAATTCAGAGGAGTTTTCGAATAAAACAGTTTTAAAGGTGAGTAGATTGCTCATAAATTGAAACAATCATCCAGAGATTGGTCATCCAGAGATTGCAAAATGCCTATTTCCTGCAATTAAAGTAGGAAACTGGACAAACGTTTACTGAGCTGGCATGATTGTTACATACCTATCACGGAGAATCTACAATCACAATGAAATGAATAAATTCCAAACTATTACAGAATCTTGTCACTTATCCGGGAAAAGGTACCGCAGCATTAAATCCAGCACGAACATGCTCCGGGACAGCTTCATCCACCAGGCCATCATACTGATGAACTCACGCTGATTTGACTGTACTGTACTCTATGTTACTTTCTCGCTAGTCGCAAATGGGAAAGCGGGTGAGAGCTGTGACAACAGTACGGGGTTCTCTCTTTGTATGCTCGCTGCAGATGTTTGGAAATCAGCTGACTTTCATCGTCATAATCATACGGAACTGCGTCACTACGTTCAGCACTAATGTCCTAATTCAAATCCAGTCCCTGTTTGCTATTTCTCTCTGAATGCAAGCGGTTTTTCTAACATTCGATCTCCAGTGTTACGTTTCTTTTCGGATAATAATTTCGGCATTACATTCAAAATGCTTATAATTCATTATTCATTTTACACAATCTTTTCTCTCCGCTACAAGCTAAAGTGCTTTTTATCAATCATTCTTTTCTTTCAAAAGCAATCTTATAAAGAAAACACGTTAAAATCTGAAAACGCTACAAAACAACTCACAGTAATTCAGAGTCCAATGAACGGTGCCGGAACCAAACTTCGCAAGTTTACTCTTTTCCACAGAAATGAGCTTTGCACCTCACTTCACCTAAAACGGAGGTTTCAGGCGAACTTGTTACACCAGCTTCCCGGCATTGTATACGCTACGTGACCCGGGAGTATATATTCGTTTGTATCAAACACTCCAACTCCCATCAAAACCGGTCTTTTCGTTCCCGCACTTATTCGCATCCTTGTCTAGCTGTGGGTTCTCCTTATCTCTATCACCGTCAACTATCTTCTCGCAGGAGCATTTAACTGATCTTTAGCACAGCTGTCACTGTACTGTAAGAATGTCCATCTTTGCTACAGCCGCTGTCATACTGGAAGGCGCAGGGCTTGAGAACATTTCTCATGATACCGTAAGGGTACAGATCTTTATAACTATTGTCAGTCTGCTATAAGGAGGCAGACTTTTACAACAGATTGAAAAGCAATACTAGAATTTTAACTGTGTTTCAAATTAACCAAAACATAATTATTTTGAGCGAGCGACAGAGAGAAAATGTCACGTCGGGAATTGATGGCGAGGGAAGGAGCATGAGCGAGAGAGGAATCGCGAGAAAGCGAGAGAGACAGTTAAAGATTACTACATATGGAAGGGGATATGGTGATATTCTGAGACGTGCTGACACCAAGGACGAGGTGATTTTAGCTCAGAGCATTAAGGTGATTGAAACCATGAGGGTCACCGACGTATGCAGGGAAACATTGTTAAAATTTTCATTATGGTCAGCATACATATACTGAGCTGAGGGGACTGTCTCTGTGCTGTGTTTTCACTGTTTATTGGTCAATAATTTGAGGCCTAGTGGGCAAGGAATCGAAGGGGCATGTGATGAAATTCTTAGTTCTATGCTGAATGCGTTTCTGACCTGGGACTCTGCCTGTATGTGTTGTGGGAACAAACAGTCCGGGTGTTCAAAGTGGAACTCGACAGTTCATTCGGGAGAAATAAACTGCTGAGCTGTTTGAAGAGCGTGGAGAACAGGGCAATGGGAATGTTGTACCAGGAGATAGTATAGACTTGCTGGGTTGAATGGTGTACCATTCGACAATTATACCGTGTTCACTAATTATATCAAAATCTTGGTGATCTCCTGGAGACAACACATCTACTGGGGTGTAGAAGACAAGTTTGTATAATAAGTTCACTCTTCTGTCAAAATGCTGGCATTATATTCCACGCACACTGAGCTGCCAGAGCACAATACTGGCCAGTGAGGACACTGACCAGAAAGACTCCAATACAAGGAGACACAACTAAGTAAACATTACCCTGTTGACACAAACCAAGAGAATCCTTTTTTTTTGTGTGCTGTAGTTCTGACCTTTATAACAACCAGCATCGTACTGTAACTGACTCTTACAGCAGTTTGCACCATACTCTAAGGATACGGATCTTTCCTATAACGGCTGTCATACTGGAAGGTTGCATATATTGACAACATCTAGCACTGTACCGTAAAGGTACAGACCTTTACAAATGTTGTTAGCATTCTTAATGGGGATAGTTGTATGAGCAAACGGCTGCACAACCATGAAACTGTACTGGAGTTATGTTAAATACAACATTTAACTGAATTTGTCCGGTGTCAGGGAAGACTGGAAGCATCCCTGTAATGACCACAAATTTCACAATAATACAACCATCACTCTATTTGTAGTCTAGGACAACCTGGAAGGCTCTCAAAAAATAGAAACAAAATGGTGTATCACAGGTCCGGCAACCCATCTCTGCTCTTTGGGACCACAGATTGGCAGCACCATTTATATTCTGTACAGAAAACGGCATGAGGAATACCTCATATACACAACCCAACAGAGACCGTACTCATCCCTCTGAGTACACGAGCCACCAACACTGGCAGAACAAAGACCTACAAACCAGCTCCGGACTGCATGGACACTGCCAGGTACAGCTACACAACTGCCCGGTGCTGCACATCAGGGAAGCAGACAAGTAGAAACCAAACACAGTCCTGCAGGGTCAAACCCTGATGCAACTCAACATGTTGAGGAAGAGGAGGGTGTAACTATGGTACAAACATTACCTGATTACGAGCCTGTACAAGAATAGTCAGCAGTTAATTTACCAAGACAGTGAACTTTACAACACCTAGACCTTCACTTCTCGGGCACAGTCGTGTAGAACTCTGAAACCTGTGCAGTGATCGCACTGACCTTTGCACACCCAGCACGGTACCCCACCGGGAAACACTAGTGCAACCCAAGAACTTCAAGAACAGAGGTCTGTTCAACCCTGACACTGGACTGCAATTCATGGCATCACAGCCGCAAATCTTCCCACCACTGAGAACCTCTACAAGGAGAGAGGTCGCAGGGACACAGCATTTAACATCAAAGACCCCCATTTTCCGGTTGATGCTCGCATCTCGACTGCGCCAGCAGGAACAAAATACAGGAGCTCTCTGTCTCACAGCAACGGGTTATGGAACAGCTACTAGTCCTAAATGATCAGGCTCTCGAGGCAAACGGGATAAGCCCAGCTGGTTTATAAAGAACCTACATCAAGTATTCTACCACTGCAGTTATGGACATTTATTTCGTATTTATTGTTATGTATGTTTTTTTATTTGTACAATTCATTGCTATTGTTGTGTTTTGTGCTTTGGCGTTTTGTCCGCCTTTGTTGTGAGCTGTTTTTCATCGATTCCATTGCGTTTCTTTGTATTTACTGTATGCCTGCAAGAAAATAAATTCGAGGTTGGTAAATGATGGCACATATGAACTTCGACGACAAATTTACTTTAAACATGTCCAGTGAGGCTGATTTAAATAACATAGGGATCTTCTCTTTGGACGGAAGCAGGATGAGAAGTGCCTGAAGGAGGTATACAACATTATAGCAGATAAATCGAGTGAACAGCCAGAGATATTTCCCCAGGGAGGGAGGCGGCTGAAGCAAGGGGGATAATTTCAAAGTGGTTGGAAGAAAGTATTGAACGCAAGTCATATGTCGCGAAACGTGTGGAATTTGCTCTTGGGGTAGAGGTAGAAGCAGATGAATTCGGGACACTTAAGAGACCTTGCACTGGGGCATAAGCCTTATAATTGATGAATTTCAGTGGGAGAATATTTTTTGATTACAGGACGTAATCTTGTTGGATTTTGCTAAACTCAGGATAATCTAATGAACACCTTGCGACTTGTCCTATTTGCTCACGTCCCTGCACCATATTTGTTCCAGTGCTGATAGCATCTTCTCAGCCCCAAACTATGACTGCTGACTCTTTTCAAACGATGCTTGCTGAGTTCCTTCAGACTGGTGTCTGCGTTGCAGGCTAATGAGCCTTACTTTGGGCAGGATCTGGGGAGAGTATAAATCTGGTGCAAACTGTGACGGGGTAAGCACAAAACATATCTCTGAGAGTTATTTGAAGCCAAGTGGTTTTGAATTCAAACTATCTCTGGGAGGAGTAAAAACAAGGTTGCAAGATCTGGGAACATTGGGTAATGAGAGATGTGCACCTGTAGACTAAAATGAAAAAGAATGCATAAGGACCTTTTGATGTTGTTGACTGCTATCCAGTCGAGGTCGACATGACAAACCGATGGATAGTGCAAATGTCCATGAGGTTTCCGTAGCAAGACAGGAAGTAAATTATCAGACTTTTCTTCCGTGCAAATATTGCTGCATCCCAGGTGGGAGCACTGGGACGAATTCGAAGACTGGAGCATCCGCCAAAATATATTCAGTCACTAATCCCTTGTTCACATTATTCAGTATTACAACCAGGGAATCTGATCAATTTAACAGAGATTTTATTCGTGAATTTTTGTTTTTTACATATTGGAACCCCACCCCCCCCCCCCCGGAAAAAAACAGGGAAAATTGTAAAACATGATAAACTGGAAATTCAAAACCGGAAATATTAGCAGTTCAAAAGTATTCACAGCCCCTTACTCATACCTATTTAAATCATCTCTCACAGCTGGTGTACTTTTTGAAAAAGTCTGTTTTAGCTTTACACAACTCCTTGCAAGATTGCCGAGGATGCGCCAGGTTAGCTGTGCAGCTCAAGTGGACAGCAATCCTCAGTTCTTGCCAGAGATTTAGGATTGGGGTAAGGTCGACACTCTGGCTGAGGCACTGAAGGACAGGCTAACACCTATCATGTCCTTTCTTATGCCTCCCTCCCATCGGAAAGAATGGAGGGGCATTTATCATTCTCAGTCTACTGAAACAATTCCAGATTTTTTTTTTTTGGTTATTGTTATCTGTTCAGCAGTTTGCATGGGGTACAACTGCGCAAGCGTGTGGAGGTCGGCCAGTGAGAACAGCGGGAAGAGTTTAGAAGCGAGACAGATTTACAAAGCAGGCGTCGGAGGAACAGGCGACAGAGTAGAAGGCTTTGGCTCAATGGGGCTTCGGTGACAAAGGGTCGAGGTCAAACCGGTTACCTGCTTAAAATAAACTCAGAGAGTATGTGTGTAGGCCGGTTTTCTGTGCTCGGTGTTAGATGTGGGAGGTCCCAGAGCCTCCCTGCCTCCCGGACGGCCACAGGTGCGTCGAGCTGCAGCTCCTTAGACACCGCGTTAGGGAACTGGACCCGCAGCTCGATGACCTTCGTCTGGTCAGGTGATGATGGAGAGGAGCTATCGACAGGTAGTCACCCCGGGACCACAGGGGAGAAAAAGTTGGGTAACAGTCAGGAGAGGGAAAAGAAAGAACCAGGTTCCAGAGAGTAACACTGTGGCTGTCCCCTTGACAATATTTATTGCTGCTGGAGTACTGTTGGTGGGAGTGGGGACAGCCTACCTAGGGGAAGCAACAGCGGCCGTACCTCTGGCACAGAGTCAGGCCCTGTGGCTCAGATGGGCAGGGAAAGGAAGAGGATGGCAGCAGTGATAGCAGACTCTATAGTTAGCCGGTCAGATAGGCTATTCTGTGGACGCAGGAATGAAACGCGGATGGTAATTTGCCTCCCAGGTGCCAAGGTCCGGGATGTTTCTGATCGCGTCCTCGATACCTTGAAGTGGGAAGTAGAACAGCCAGATGTCGTGGTACATATTGGTACCAACGACATAGGCAGAAAAAGGGGAAAAGATGTCCTGGAAGAAGACTACAGGGAGTTAGAACAGAAATTGAGAAGCAGGACCTTAAAGGTAGTAATCTCCGGATTACTGCCTGTCGCGTGGCATAGAATTAGGTGGAGGATAAATGCGTGGCAGGTTTCGAGCAGGGGGTAGGGTTTCAGATTTCTTGATCATTGGAACCTCTTCTAGTGCAGGTGTGACATGTATAAAACGGACGGGTTGCACGGCGATCAAAAGGGGACCAATATCCTGGCAGGAAGGTTTGTTAAAGCTATTGAGGAGACTTTAAACTAGAATTGCTGGGGGGGGGGGGAACCTGAACTGAACTGACGGAGGAAAGGGAAGTTCGCTCACAAATGGAGCAAGTTTGGAGATATCGCGACATTGGAGATAGGAAGGTGATATAGAAGTGATGCACAAAGTCTGATGGTTTGAGATGTGTCTATTTTAATGCGAGCAGTATCATGAATAAAGCGGGTGAGCTTAGAGTGTGGATCAGCAGTTAGAGTGTGATGTGTCCATTACAGACAATTGGATGGTGGAGGGGCAGGAATGGCACATTAAAGTGAATAGCTTTAGATGTTTCAGAAAGGATAGGGAGGGAGGCAAACGAGGTTGGGGCGTGGCACTGTTGATCACAGATAGAGGCATGGCTGCAGAAAAGGAGGAAGACATGGATAGGTTGTTTGCAGAGTCTCTGTGGGTGAATGTTACGAACAGAAAGGGGTCAATAACTCTACTGGGTGTTTTTATAGACAACCCAATAGTAACAGGGACATAGAGGAGCAGATAGGGAGACAGATTCTGGAAAGGAGTAATAATAACAGGGTTGATCTAGTGGGAGATTTAAATCTCCCAAATATTGATTAGCATCTCCCTAGAGTGAGGGGTTTAGATGGGGTGGAGTTCGTTAGGTGTGTTCAGGAACGTTTCTTGACACAGTATGTAGACAAGTCGAGAGACTGTACTTGATCTGGTATTGGGAAATGAACCTGGTCAAGTGTCATGTCTTTGAGTGGGAGAGCATTTTGGAAATAGTTATCACAATTCTAACTCCTTTACCATGGCATTGGTGAGGGATAAGAACATACAAGTTAGGAAAACGTTTAGTTGGAGTGAGGAGAACTATGAGGACATCAGGCAGCAACATGGAACCATAAACTGGAAATAGATTTTCTCAGGGAAAAGTACGGAAGAAGTGAGGCATATGTTACAACCATATAGCAATGAAAGCACGGAAACAGGCCATCTCGGCCCTTCTAGTCCGTGCAGAACGCTTATGCGCACCTATTCCCACCGACCTACACTCAGCCCATAACCCTCATACCTTTCCTGTCCATTTTACTAACCAAATTTACTTTAAATGACAAAATCGAACCTGCCTATACCACTTCTACTGGAAGCTCGTTCCACACAGCTACCACTCTCTGAGTAAAGAGGTTCCCCCTCGTGTTACCCCTAAACTTCTGCTCCTTAACTCTCAACTCATCTCCTCTTGTTTAAATCTCCCTTACCCTCAATGGAAAAAAGCCCATCTACGTCAACCCTATCTATCCCCCTTAAAAATTTAAATACCTCTATCAAGTCCCCTGTCAACCTTCTACTCTCCAAAGAATAACGACCTAACTTGTTCAACATTTCTCTGTAACTTAGGTGCTGAAACACAGGGAACATTCTAGTGAATCTTTGATTTGTTGACATTGTTCCTATAATTCCGTGACCAGAACTGTACACAATACAAATTTGGCCTTACCAATGCCTTGTACAGTTTTATCATTACATCCCAACTCCTATACTCAATGTTCTGATTTATAAAGGCAAGCATACCAAAAGCTTTCTTCACCACCCTATCCACATGAGATTCCGCCTTCAGGGAACTATGCACCATTATTCCTTGATCACTCTGTTCCACTGCATTCTTCAATGCCATACCATTTACCATGCATGCCCTATATTAGTCCTCCAAAATGTAGCACCTCACACTGATCAGCATTAAACTCCATCTGCCATCTTTCAGCCCACTCTACTAACTGGCCTAAATCTCTCTGTAAGCTTTGAATACCTACTTCATTATCCACATCTTGGTATCATCTGCATACTTACTAATTCCAATTTACCACCCCATCATCCAGATCATTAATGTATATGACAAACAGCATTAATGTATATGACAAACAAGACCCTGTACAGATCCCTGAGGCACAACACTAGTCACCGGCCTCCAACCTGACAAACAGTTATCCACCACTACTCTCTGGCATCTCGCATCCAGCCACTGTTCAATTCATTCTATTACTTCAATATTAATACATTAAGATTAAACATTACTAACTATGTTTCCGTGTGGAACCTTGTCAAAGGCCTTACTGAAGTACATATAGACAACATCCACTGCTTTACCCTTGTCAACTTTCCTAGTAACCTCTTCAAAAAATTCAATAAGATTTGTAAAACATGAACTTCCACACACAAATCCATGTTGGCTGTTACTAATCAGACCCTGTCTATCCAGATAATTATATATACAATCTCTAAAAAATACTTTCCATTAATTTACCCACCACTGACGATAATTGCAAGGTTTACTCTTCGAACCCTTTTTAAAAAATGGAAGAACATAAACAGTTCGCCAGTCCTCTGACACCATTCACATTCTAATGGAAGTCATAGACCGAGTGCAGAGGAGATTTACAAGAATGTTGTCTGAAATGGGGAGCACCCTGTATGAGAATAGGTTGAGTGAATTCGGCTTTTCTTCCTGGAACAATGGAGGATGAGAGGAGACTTGATAGAGGTGTACAAGATAGTGAGAGGATAGTCAGAGACTTTTCTCCAGGGCTGAAATGGCTAGCATGAGAAGGCGTAGTTTTAAGGTGTTTGGAAGTAGGTTCAGGGGTAAGTATTTTTTATATATAAACGCAGAGAGTGGTGAGTGCGTGGAATGGGCTGCCGGCGGCGGCGATGGAGGCGGCCACGACTGGATCTTTAAAGAGACTGGACGGTTGCATGGAGCTTGGAAAAATAGAGGGTTATGAGCAAATTCCAGATAGTTGTAAGGTAGGGACATGTTTGGCACAGCTTTGTGGGCTGAAAGGCCTATATTGTGCTCTATGTTTTCTTTGAAATTTCCATTCTATGGAATTTAATTTTATGATTGTTGAGCGATCATTACTAATGCCTCCAGAATTACCCCAGCTACCTCCTTCAGAGTTCTGGTGAGTAATCCATCTTGAGCGGGTGACTTATCTACCCTGAAAAAATTCCGAATCCCAAGCACCTTCTCATTAGTAATTACAATTACACACAATTATACCTCTTGACTCTCAACTCTTAAACATACTGCTGCTGTCTTTAAAAGGGAACATAGACGCAAATTGTCACTGAGTTGGTCTGCCATTTCTTTGACCGGCATTATTCCTCCAGAAGCACCATTGTAAGGTGGTCTGCTATCCGTTCTTGCCTCTCCTATACTGGATATTTTATAAGTTTAGTTTCGTGTTTTTTTTTTGTTTCTGGCTAGCTTTCCTTGATATTTCCTATTTTCTATCCTTACTGAGTTTTCCTTTGTTGTATTGTGGATTCAGATGGCTGAGATCAAAGTGGACCGTAGGTGAGAAACGACCGGGGAGTTGGACAATTTACGTGCCGTTCCAGGGTTAAATGCCCATGTCATCGGAGCTGAAGGCGAGGGACAGAATGTTTCTGCTCAGGGCTCCATGAGGTTGACCGTCTTTGCGCTGGTCTGAAGCTAGTGGACTGGTGAATCTGCTGCAGTGATAAGGGACTTAGTGGCTGTCGACTCACTTTGGGAACTTCAATTCTGAATTTTATTTGCTTACTTTCTTTGTCAGCACAATATCCTTGTTTTCGCGTTTGACGATTTGCTTTGTTAATGGGTTATATTGAGTTTCTTTGCATTGTTGCTGCCTGTGAGGAGACAAATCACAAGGTTATTTATAGGAAAAAATGGTTTAATAATAAATGTAATTTGAACCTTTGAAATTTTATTCTGTCGGTTTTTAACAGCTTCCCAATCCTCTCACCACCCAGTATTTTTTGCAAAATTATATGCCCCTCCTATGTTTTGCCTCATTCCTCTGTTAATTACTTCTACTTTGAGATGTATCCATCATGTACCTGCTGAATCGCTTCCAGAAGTTCAAGCATTGATGTAGGGGCACAGATATCCCTGAAGGTGCAGAAACAGGTACATGCAATGAGGACTCTCAATAGGATATCTGCCTTTGTTTAGCCGGGCACGGAAAATAATTCTTTGAAGGACTTAATAAAATATTACTAGTGCCAACTGGTAAGAAGATTCACAAGGATGTTGTTGAAAGGCCTGAACTACAAAGACAGACTTCATTGGCTGGAACATTTCTTCCACCTGAAGCAAACAAAATTGAAGGGTAAAAAACATTAAAAAGATAGCTCAGGAAATTATAGGCCAGTGAGTCTTACTTCAGTGGTTGGTAAGTTGATGTAGAAAATCCTAAGGGGCAGGATTTATGAACATTTGAAGAAGCATAATATGATTAGGAATAGTCAGTATGGCTTTGGCAAAGACCTGTTTTGCCCTACGAGACTGATTGAATATTTTGAGGTTGTGACAAAGCATAGAAACAGGCCTTTCGTCCCCTCACATCTATGAGCGCTGTAATGCCCGTGTACAGTGATCCTGCTTTCCTGTATTAGTTACAAATATCTTTCGCATTGAAATATCAGAAAGTACCTGAAATGCGATAGTCATAAAATATATAAACATATAAACAGGCATTGCATCCCACCTAGACTTTCCTATTCTGCCCAGCCCTATCAACTGGTGCTGCATTAGCGCCATAACCCTCTCACTCATGAATGTATCCAAATTGCCGTTAAATGTTGAAATCATGCCTGAATTGACCTATTCCACTGACAGTTTTCTTCACAATTTCACCACCCTCTGATTGAAGAAGAACTCCCTCATGCTCCCTTTACACATTGCAACTTTCACTATTAATTTCCAGTTCTATCACACCAAACCTCAGTGGAAAAGTCTGCTTGCATGTACTCGAAGTCTGCGCTTCACAATATTGTGTACCTTAATCAATCTGCCATTTTCCCCCTATGCTCTGGGGAATACCTTACTAATTCATTCAAATTTCCCTATAGATCAGGTCCTCAGATTCTGGCATTCTACTATTAATTCTGTCAGCACTCCTGCAAACTCATTGATATCTCTCCTGTAGAAAGGTATTGCGACCTGAACACAATACCTAAAATTAAGCCTCAAAAATATATTGTGCAACTTCCAGGCTCCTGCATTCAATACTTTAATTCATGAATGCTTATGTGTCAAAAGATCTCTGAAAATCCTTTTGTATCTCTGATGGTATTATGGATCTGGATTCCCAGATCGTCTGTTTTCCCACAATTTTTGTGCCTTACCGCGCTCTGCACGAGTTCTACTAAAGTTTCTCATCCCAAGCAGCTCACAATCGTCTGCATTAAATTCCATCTGCCACGATTACCACTAAGGAAGCTCCCTTTGCGAGCTTTGATAACATTTCCCACTGTCCACTATGTACCGAATCTTGGTGTGATCCACAAATTTGTTTTGACGATCTTAACACATTATTATCCAGATTATTTGTACAGATCAGAAACAACAGCAGACCCAGCTCCAAATACCACACTACATTAAAAGCCACAAGGCTCCAGTGAGAGGAGCAAAATCTACCACAGTGTCTGGCTTCTCCAGCAAAGCCAATCTCTAATCCAATTTACTACCTCATCCTGAATGCTCAGTGATTCAACATTTTTGATCAACCTACCATACGGAACGCTGTCAAAGAACTTACTAAAGACACTACATAGACACTATCAACTGCCTTTCCTTCATCATGCTTCCTAGTAAAGTCATTGAAGAAATTTATAATCAGGTGGTCCCTCTACTGCCATGAACAGAAAATTCCACAACTTCACATTTCTCTGGGAGAGGTAGATCATCCTCTTCGCCACCCAAAATCAATTCCTCTGAATCTTGATTCTATGTCCCCAAGTAGTAATCCTACATACCTGTACAACAACATTTCTGTCTCTATCTCATCTACCCATTTCACAATTTTGTATGCTTCTATAACACACCCTCTCATTCTTCCTAGTTTTAGCATGTATCAAATAGTACAGTAGGCCAGGAATACATCTACAGTGTGATGTCCTGCATCTATACATTGTGGTATTATAGACCAGGGTTGCTTATAAGGAGTGTAGAAGAAACATAGAAACAATGAAAACCTTCAGCACAATGCAATCCCTTCAGACCATAATGCTTTGCCGAACACTACCTATTTAGAAATTACCTGGGGTTATATGTAGCCCCCTATTTTTTGAAGCTCCAGGTACCTATTCAGGAGTCTTTATTGCAACTGTCGCTGGCAGCCCATTCCGTGCACTCAGCACTCTCTGCGTAAAAAAAAACACTTACATCTCCTCTGTACCTTCTTCCATGCACCTTAAAACTGCGCCCTCTCAAGTTAGCCATATCAGCCCTAAGAAAAAGCCTCTGACTATCTACACGATCAATGCCTATCATCATCTTATACATCTCTATCTGGTCGCCTCTCATCCTCTGCCGCTTCAAGGCTGAATTCACTCAACCTGTTCCCATAAGGCATGCTCCCCAATCCAGGCATCATCCTTGTAAATTTCTTCTCCACATTTTCAATAGTTTCCACATCCTTTCTGCAGTGAGGTGACCAGACCTGAGCATAATACTCCGTGGGGTCTAACCACTGCCCTATATAACACTACCTCTCTGCCATTGAACTAAATCAGATGGCTCATAAATGGTAATGCACCCTATACCTTCTTCAACAGAGTCAACCTTTAAATGGACTAAGATTGGAACCACAAGATCCATCTGATACTCCACACTGTCTAGATTCTTATCAATACTATATTCTGCTGTCAGATTAGACCTACGAAATTGAGGCACCTTACATTTATCTGGGTTAAAATCCATCTGCCACTTCCCAGCCCAGTTTGCATCCCATCAATATTCATTTTAACAGCCCTCCACACTATCCACAACATTCCCAACCATTGCTTCATCAGCAATTTACTAAGCTATCCCATCAGTTCTTTATTCAAGTCATTTATAAAAATCACAAAGAGAAGGTGTCCCTGGTTACCAAATTCCATGCATGATTGACATCCAGGTAAACAGTTTAGATGTAACTCGAGTTCCGAAGGAGAATGCTTATTCTGCAAATGTTTGGAAGGTGCAAAATTAGAAGGTATAGTGATATGGATCACCTGGTAAATTAGGTAAGTAAACACCAGGTAGCATTTAATTCTGGGTTAGGTGATGAATTATGAAACGAGGAAGGTTGTTCAGGTTGTAGGAAGGTTGACCCACTGAGGTAGGGAAAGAATGGTAACTCGCAGGGGTCATGGCTGTAACGAGATATGGAATATATGGAATATATGGAAACGAGGAAGGTTGTTCAGGTTGTAGGAAGGTTGACCCACTGAGGTAGGGAAAGAATGGTAACTCGCAGGGGTCATGGCTGTAACGAGATATGGAATATCCATTCCCGAGGAAGAAAGAAGCAGGCTTAAGACCTACGAAGCAGAGATCATCAGTGATGGCTCTGGAGAGTTACAAAGTCGCCAAGAAGGAGCCAAACAATGGACATAAATGAATTGGCGAGGAGGAGAACATGAGGACAAGAGCCTCAAAGCGATGACGGCTACAAGAGTAAAGAAACATGTGCCTGGAGTCGGAGGAGGTAGTGGAGGTCGTTAATGAATGATTCGCTTCAGCACTCACTGGTGCAGAGGTTCCCAACAGTTTTTAGGTCGTGGACCAGTCCTATTAAGCAAGCACTCCGCTGACCACAGAATAGGAATCCTGGAGGGCTCTTGATAAATGTGGGGGCAGCGCGGACAGGCTGATATGCTGGAACATGTCAAGGTTTCGAAGGGAGATGCATTGGAGATTCTGAAGAGCATGAGGATAGATAAGTGACAGATAGTGAAAGGATTACAGCACGTTACTAATGGATGTGTGGGAAGAGATTGTTTCGGCTTTGGTTATGATCTGTGCGTCCCCACTGGCCACAGGAATAGGTGCGAAACATTAAACGCTGTGAGCTTCTGACGAATATCATTATTTTATTCAAGGTATCAGGATTAACCCTGGGAATGATAGACCAATTACTCTTATTGCAGTGACGGGCAAAATTGGGGAGTATTTCTGGAGATACGTTTAGGAGCTCCACAAGTCTCCACACATCAACCTGAGATTGGAATTTAGACTTCCTAACTAATCAGACCCAAAAGGTGAAATTCAGCAAGTGCGCACCGGACCCCAAACTTCAACACTTGTGCCCCGTGGTAGTGTGTCCAGAGCCCACTTCTCTACTCTCTCCCTCTCATCGCCCATGACTGCACTCCCGCTCTTGCTGCGGACTCCGTCATCATGGTCGCAGAAGACACAACCGTGATTGGCCTAATCACAAAGACTAATAAATCTGCATATAGAGAGAATGAACCTTAAACTTCGAACACCATTACGATGACAAAAGAAATCGTAATCCACTTCAAAAATGGAAGAAGTATCGAACAAGCTCCACTATCCCCAAATAGGAGGTAATGAGGAGTGTTCAGAGGGTCGAGTTTTTACGGAGGAATATCATCGATGAGCTCTCTTGGTCCATCAGTCAAACCTCGTTAGCAACAACAACAAGCAGTTACTATACTATATGAGCTGATTAGGGAGAGCTATTCTGTCTCAAATAATAGGATGTAAACATTTATGTGCGATAGAACGCATACGGACACACGAAATAACAGTTCTGTACTCTAAATGCAGAGAGACAGATTACAAAACACTCAACTGTTTGATTAGGACGGCTCCGAACATCACTGGGGCTCACCTACCGGGCTGGGAGACAATCCAACTCTCGATGTCTACGGCAACAGAGTAGACTGATCCGAACGCTGAAATCGTCTGTTTAATTTCTTTTCAACTGGTTGGAGATAGGGAAACATCTTCTCCACGATATTAGACGGAAATAGCTTCATCCCGAGGGCCGTTGGTCTGCTGAATAATGCTACCCCCTGCCTTGCCAATGGTCTTTGAGTGCTACCGAAATCATTTGTTTATGCAAATACAGTTTTATTCTCGTTTTAATGAATCCGTAACTCAGACATTGCAAATATCTGTTTTGCCGGGTCTGGGTTAGCGACGCAATTTTGTTGTCTTCAGCCAGTACAATAAAGTTCCATTGTGTTCTCCTCATTTACAGAAGTACAGACTGATTAGAGACAGTCCAAAGGAATTTCAGAAGAGCAGAGCATGTTTCACGAACAAAATTGAATACTGCGAGGAATTAGCAAGACCTATTGTATAAAACCGACGACTGGAGTGTGTGATAGATTTTTGAATGGTTTGTTCGCCCAACGCTAAGCTCATTCAGGAAGGCAGGATGCATGTGTTCCAGGGACTATTACCTGTGCGGATTCAGAATTGGATTGGCCCCAGAACGCAGAGGCTGTGCTGGTCTTCATTAGACGGGGGAATGAGTGTAAGAGCAGTGAGATAATTTTGTAACCCTATAAAACCCTGCTGAATCCTACGATGCCGTATTGCTGTATGCATTATGCGATCATGTGTTAGTGAAAAGTTCAGGGCATGTCTTGTGACCAGGTACCTCCATATTTATGCCAGCAATGCAAAGTGTTCTGGATCCTGAGGGCCCTAAATGACGGGTGCCGTCTTCCTCAGACATTGCTTTTTGAATATGGAGGGAGCCTGATGCCATTGATGGAGCTGACTGACTTTACAACACGTTGTGGCTATTTACGATCTTCTGCAGTAGCGCCTCCACAGCTGACGGGATGTAACAGCCCGCATACTGTCCAGCGGACATCACTCATCTTCTCATACGTTTTCGTAATTGCACCAATTCTTCATCTGTAGCTCATCTACAGAGCTGTGGACCCACGGAAAAATGGAATCTGCTCAGCCTTTCCACTGCTGACCCATCGATGCAGACGTACCAGTTTACAGTTCAAAATTCAAAGTGCATTTATTATCAAGGTATGCTTTTTCAACATTTAGATTCGTCTCCTTACAAATAGCCACAGAACAAAGAAAGCCAATAGAATCGGTTAAGAAAATGTCAAACAACTGATGTGCAGAGATCGATCCTGCAAACAAACTTAGCCAGACAACATTCAGTACTGAAGTTCAGTAAAGTGAGTCCCCCAACAGAAAGGAAGCAGAATATTGCAACAACCGATCCAAGAACAAACCCCGCCTCTGTTCCACGCAACGCCGAGTAATGTCGCAGAGTACCGAGCCGAAGCGTACTGTCCAGCGTCCAATCTGGTCCGTCACTGAGAACGTCCAAACGTCGCGTCGTTCCTCCCTTTCGGACCCGGGCCCTGCTGCGTCGTTAATCAAGGATTGAATAACGGCGGGGGCATTGCTGAGACCAAAAGTCATAGCTAAGTACCCGAACTGGCCTTAAGGGGTATTGAAAGCCGTCTTCCACTCGTCCCCCTCCCTTATCCGGACCAAATGGAAGCGGTTTCGAAGGTCCAACTTCGAGAAGATGGTGGCTTCATGAAGTGGCTCTAGCGTAGTACATGTAAGAGGCAGTGGGTACTTGTTCTTAATAGTGACATGACTTAGGCCTCGGTAATCGATGCAGGATCAGAGAGAGCCATCCTTCTACCCCACAAAGAAGAATCCAGCGTCCACCGGGGAGGATGAGGGTCGAATAATGCCCGCCGTGACAGATTCACTGAAGTAACCTTCCATTGATTGCTTCTCTGGCAGGGACAAGTTAAATAGGCGTCTGGTGGGTAGCGGGGACCCGGTGGAAGTTCGATTGCAGAACCGTATGGGCGGTGCGGGGTCAGGGAAAGGACCTGCTGTTTACTGAAGACTTGTCCAAAATCATGGTACTCCTTAGGGACGCGGGCAAATCAAGGGTTTCCAAAATAGGTGAGGTCACGGTAGCTTCTTTGGGAGACAGGGCCGACCGCAAGTAGTTGGTATGGAAGGACGGGCTCCATTCGGCAATCCTCCCGGTAGACCAGTCAATACTGGGATTTCGTTGGGTCAGCCATGGGTACCCTAGGACTACCGGGGCTTGAAATGACTGAATGAGGCTTTGTCGTACGTCCTTCCGATGGTTGCCGGATAGAATCAAGGTCAGGGGCGGCGTACAATGGGTAGAAAAAGAGCATAGGAATTCAATAATTTGGACGGTTTTAAAATCCATAGACAGTCAACTAAAACGTATAAGACAGGAAAAGATGAAATATGAGGGCAAACTGACCAATAAAGCACAGCGGGATATCAAAACTACTTTCAGGTTTATACAGAGTAAGAGCGAGATGAAAGTTGCTATTCGACCACTGGAAAATGATGCTGGTGAGATGGCAATGAGGGACAATTAAATAGCTGATGAACCTAATGGGTACTTCGCATTGGTCTTCACCTTGGAAGGCAACAGCAGTGAAAATGTCCGTGAGTGACAGAGAACTTTAGTGAGTGCCATTGCTGTTACAATATGAAATTGTGTTAAGCAAACTCAGGGATCTTAAGATCCAGGTCCCATGGAACATGGACGAAATTCCTGAGACCTGAGAGTGGTCATGGTCTCTCTAGAGAGAGAAAAAAAAACAACTTGGTTATGGCAGGGTCTCGGAGGACTGGAAAATTATAAATGTCACTGCATTCTTTAAGCAGAGAGAGAGTCAAAAGAAAGGAAATTACAGGCCACAGCCTCACTTTACTGTTTGGGGAACTATCGGATGTATTATTATGGATGAGGATTCGGGGAGCTTGGAAGCTAATGGTAAAATAAGCCGAGGTCAGAATTGTTTATGTAAAAGGAAATCTTGTCTGACAAATCTGTTAGAGTTCTTCAAAGAATTAAAAAAAAAATCAAAAAGATGAGGCAGCAGATGTCTTTTAATTGGACTTTCAGAAGGCATTTGATAAGCTGCCACAAATGAGCCTGCTTCCTACGGTGTTTCAACAATAATACTGGCACAGATATCAGAATAGCTGACAGGCCGGAGGCAGCGGGTGAGAATAAAAGTGGCCTTTTCTGGTTGGCTGCCGGTGACAAGTGTGTTCCTCAGAGGTCAGTGTTGGGACCACCTCTTCTCACGTTGTTTGTCAATGATTTCAATAATCGAATAGATGGCATTGTGGCAAAGTTTGCTGACGATACCAATACAGTTGGAGTGATAGGTCGTGCTGAGAAAAATGCGAGTGGCAGCATCACTGTCACTGATGTTGGACCTCAGCCCACTGAACTGATCTGACAACTGGCCACGCTGCTGGCGTCATTGCTAATCCCCGAACATCGCTGACCATGTTAATAATGTTTTTTTTTTTTTTTGTTTCTGGAGTCTTAAATCTGACCACAGTGATTATGTCACAACGTATCCTGGTCACTGACTGAAATGCCTTCCAAAGACACAAATATATTAAATTCTACCTTAGTGCATAGAATTTAGTTGATTTATCCTCTCCTTATGTGATCCCTGCAGCCAGCTGATGATCGATTATCTAGATAAAAGTGATTAGCTAAGTGCAATGCTGTTTTCTGTACAGTACTTCTTTCGTTGTTATCTGAGTGGTCTGCAATGGCAGTACTGCCCAAAATGGCAGTGTAACTAGCAACACAGTTAGAAAATCAGCTGTTGAGAAAATCACATTTGTTTTACCTCCAATCCCAAACAGGAGAAAATCTGCAGATGCTGGAAATCCAAGCAACACACACAAAATGCCGAAGGAACTCAGCATTAGGACTCTTTTCCATAGATGCTGCCCGGCCTGCTGAGTTCCTCCGGCATTTTGTGTGTGTTGCTTTGTTCCACCTCCTCCTGGTCTGAACTTTTCTACCCGTGAGAATATGTTTTGACTCATTCTCTCTGGGAAGGTAATTATATCAAACAGCTTTTTGCCCTTCATCACAAATGTGCCAGATGTCTCCAAGGAGACAGTCTACTCCCCTTCCCTTCAGATTCATAGGCATTGCCATCAATGAGTTCACCCAGGGGAGGGTTCCGGGAAATATTTATGTACAATACATAAACTGGTATTATCTGTGTCTATTGTGGAGATGCAAAAGTTGCTGGAGAATTTACAAGTGGGAAAAAGTGGAATGATACTTGGAAATGTTACTTTTTGAAGTGTAATTTAGCAAGCAATCCACATATGGACAAAGTGCAAAAGCTCTGGTGAGAAAATCCTTCATTACCTGTTGCAGGCCTGTTACATAGGTTGTGTGACAGTGCAGCTGAACTTGATTAGACCCAGAGGAGATCAAAGTTGTTATCGACAGTGATTTGCTAGCTGTTAAAATGAATACCTCTCTATATGAAATTCACTGTGCACATGTTGACACTGGATTAACAAAAATGCACAATACAGGCTTCATGTGCACACTGGTCATTACAAGTTAGAGGGGACATTGGTGGGAAGGTGGGGAGACCTCCAGTGTCCCTGACACCCTCACCTTCAAGATGCACATCCAGCTGCAGCTTGTAACCCTGCGCTGAAGGAGTTGGAGCCGGAAATGGATGAATTCTGGATCATCCAGGAATTGGAGGAGGTGATTAATATAACATGAAGAGAGGTATTACACCCAAGGTGCAGAACACAGGAAACTGGGTGAGAGTCAGGAACGGAAATGAGGTTAAACAGCCCTCACAGAGTACGCTTGTGGTCAACCCCACAACAACAGGTAGACCACTTTAGAAACTGTTTGGGGGGGGGGTGTGGATTACCTGGCAGAGGTAATTCAAAGGGTTGATAGAGGATTCGTTAGTTAGGGGAACAGAACAAGAAGGGGACTAATATCCTTGTGGTAAGGCTTACTACAGCTAGTGTCGGGGGGTGGGGATGATGTGTTTAAAATAAGTTGTAGGAGGAATGGGAGCCAGAATGAGAGAGCAGATAGTGGAAAGGGTAAAATGAATTGATTTTATTTTATTACATACATCTTTCATATACATGAGGAGTAGAAATCTTTTGTTTACGTCTCCATCTAAATGTGCAATCTGTAATTCATATAAATAGTTTGCACTTAGGACAGTCTATATAACATAGAAATCAATTAATCAGTCTGACGGCCTGGTGGAAGATGATGTCCTGGAGCCTGCTGGTCCTTTGCTGTGGTCCTGTTTCCTGGATGGTAGCAGCAGGAACAGTTTGTGGTTGTGGTGAATTGGGTTCTCAATATCCTTTGGGCCCTTCTTTGTCGTTACAGCTGTTCACCCTCTCAACAGCAAAGGGGATTACCCTGTCTCCATTCCTTCTGTAATCCACAACCAGCTCTTTTGTTGTTGCGACATTGAGGGAGAGGTTGTTTTCTTGACACCAGACAGATGTTGTTCAGACCTGTTAGTTTGTAAAAGCTTCCCAATATTTTTCGCTCTATTATTTACCCTCTCTTTGGCTTTTATGTTGGCTTTGGCTTCTCATTTCAGCCATTGTTCTGTCCTCCTGCCATTCTAATGCTTCATTGGGATGTATCTACCATGCAGCTCCCGAATTGTTCCCGGAAACTCCAGCCATTGCTGCTCCATCGACATTCCTACCAGTTTCCCTTTCAAATCAATTTTGTCCAGCTTCTCTGTCATAGAAACCTGGAGAAGTTCAGAGCAGAAACAGACCATATGTCCCATCGAGACAATGCTGAAAACATTTAAGCTGTCTGATGTAATGACCTGCACTGGGACAATAGCCCTCCATACCCCTACCATCCAGGTTCCTATCCAAACTTCTCTTAAAGGTGAAATCGAGCTCACATGCACCAGTGTGCTGGCATCTCATTCCACACTCTCACAATCGATTCAGTGAAGAGGTTGTCCACATGTTCCCGTTAAATTTTCACCTTCCCCACTTACCCATCACCTCTGGTTGTCATCCCACCCAACCTCAGTGGAAAAAACCTCCTTGCATTTACCCTATCTGTACCCTCATTATTTTGCATACTTTCAACAAATCCTCAAAACAATGTATAGTTTGTTTGTTTATGCTTAGAGCCTTGTTTAGGTGAATAAGATGGTGAGGGGCTTTGATTGTGTGGATAGTCGGAGGCTTTTCCCAGGGCTGAAATGGCTAACAGGAGGGGGCATAGTTTTAAGGCGCTTGGAAATAGATACCGTGGGAAAGTCAGGGGTAAGTCTTTATACAGAGAATGGTGGGTGTGTGGAATGCACTGCCAGTAGCGGTGGTCGAGGCAGATACAGTAGGGCCTTTTAACATCTTCTTAGACAGGTACATGGAGCATAGAAAAATAGAGGGCTATGCGCTAGGGAAACTCTAGGCAGTTTCTAGAGTAAATTCCGTGGTTGGCACAACATTGTGGGCTGAATGGCTTGGAATATGCTGTGGATTTCAATGTTTTATGCTGAACAGTGAAATAACTTTGGCTATCCTACAGTCCTCTAATAACCACCTCCCGTTCACAAAGGATGATTTGGTTATCTCTGCCAGGGGCCCGACAACTTCTGCACTTGCCTCCTGTAGGGTCCGAGGGGGCGCCATGTCATGTCCTTTTCCACGCTCCCATAGACCCTGTGTCCATCTCCTGAGTAAATAGGGATGAAAAAGTATTTAACATCTCCCCATCTGCTTTGGTTCCACACGTGGATTGCCATTCCGGTCTTCCAGAGGATCAACTTTGTGCCTTGCAATCCTTTTGCTCTTAATCTATCTCAGGAATACCTGAGGATTATCCTTCATTTTTTCTGCAATGGCAACCTCTTGCCTTCTTTTAGCCATCCTGATTTATTTCTTATTTGTTCTCTTGCTTTGCTTATACTCCATAAGAAACTACCTGCCTATCCCTGTTATATAACTCCGTTTTGTGCTTCACCAGGGTCTCAATATTTCTTGAAATCCAAGGTTCTCTACAGTTTCTATCTGTACCATTTATTCTAAGAAGCACATACCCGCTTTGTACTTTCAAAATTTCACTTTGAAGGCCTCCCACTGACCAAGCACACCTTTGCCATAAAGCAGCCTGTCCCAGTCCACAGGTGCCAGATACTGGTGTCAGAATTTGAGGTGTTGATCCATCCCTGAACACATCAGCCTTTCCTACGATGCTCCTTGTATTGAAATATATAGTGTTCAGCATATTCCCACTGCACCATGCTCAACGTTTTTCATTCCTGACTTTGTCTGAGGTCTGAACAACATCTGTATCCACAACCCCTCCACTATCTGTTCTGTTATTCAGGCTCCCATTTCCCCTGCAACTTTAGTTTAAACACTCCCCTTACCCCCACCTCCCACGATGCAGCACTATCACCTCTGGCTTTCCTCTCCCAGATCAATAAAAAGGAGGTGCATACCAGGTTCAGGCAGATAGGAACAAATGGGGTATGAAGTACAGGAAATTCAACTGAACACTTATGAAAGAAATAAAAGAAGGCATGAGGTTGACCCATCAGAGAACTTGAAGGGGAATCCTCAGGGATTCTGCAGATATGTTGAGAGCAAAAAGATTGCAAGCAAAAAAAAAAAATAATGCAATAGAAGATCAGAATGGTAATCTATATGAGGAGACAAAATATATGGGGGAGATTTAAAAATTTTTTTTTGCATCCATATTTACTCAGGAGATGGTCACAGAGTATAGAAGTGAGGCAAAGCAGCATGAACTTCATGGACCCTGTACAGATTACAGAGGTGGAGATGTTTGTTGTCCGAAGGCAAATTAGCATGGCTAAATCCCCAGGGTCTGACAAGTTGTTCCCTGGGACTCCGTGGAGGATGTGCAGAAATTGTCGGGCCCCAAGCACAGATATTTAAATCATCATCAGTGACAGGTGAGGTACTGGAGGACTGGAGGACAATGAAAGTTGTTCCGCTGTTCAAGAAAGGCTCTAAAATTAAACAAGAAAATTGTACATTGGTGAGCTTGTCATCAGTGGTGGGAAAGTTATTGGAACGCATGCGCAGGAACCAGATGTAGAAGTATTTGGATAGATGTGGACTGATTAAGTATAGGCAGCATGGGGTTGTGCATGGTAGCTCATGTCTAACCAGTCTTATAGAATCTCCCGAGGAACTTATCAGGAAAGTGGATGAAGACAAGGCAATGGATGTTGTCTACATGGACTTCAGCAAGGCACTTGACAAAGTCGCACATGGGGGTGGGTCAGAAAGGTTCAGTTACTCAGCATTCAAGATGAGACAGTAAACTGGATGAGACACTGCCTTTGGGAGAAGCCAGAGTGCGGTTGCAGATGGTTGCCTGTCTGACCAGAGGCCTGTGACTAGTGATTGCCACAAGGATCAGTGCTGGATCTGTTGTTGTTTGTCATCTATATCAGTAATCTGGATGATAACATGGTTAACTGAATCAGCAAATTTATGGATGACACCAAGTCTGGAGGTGTAGTGGACAGCGAGGAAGACTGTCATGGCTTGCCGTGTGATCTGGACTAGCTGGAAAAATGGGTTGCGAAACGGAAAATGGAATTTATTGGAGACAAGAGGGAAGTGTTGTATTTGGCAGGACCTATGTCTTACACAGTGACTGGTCGGGCTCTGAGGAGTGCTCCAGACGAAAATGATTTGGGAATACAGGTCCATAATTCACTGAAAATGGTGTCACAGTTCAATGAGAATAGAAAGAAAGATTTGCCACATTGGCCTTCATAAACCAAAGTACAGAGTACAGTAGATGGATGTTATGTTGATATTGGTGAGGCCTAATTTGGAGTGTTGTGTGCAGTTGTGGTCACCAATCTACAGGAGGGTGTAAAAGTGGTAGAAAGAGTTCAGAGAAAATTCAGAAGGCTGTTGTCAGGTCTGGAGAACTTGGGCCATAAGGAGCGATTGAACAGGTTTGAACTTTATTCCTTGAAATGGAGAAGATTGAGGGGAGATTTGATAAAAAGTATACCAAAATTATGAGGGGTATAGATAGGGTAAATACAAGCTGGCTTTTACCACTGAGATGGGGTGGGACTACAACTGGAGGCCATAGGTTAAGGGTGAAAGGTCAAACATTAAGGGGAACATGAGGAGAAACTTCTTCACACAGACGGTCATCTAGGTGTGGAATGAGCCAACAACCCAACTGGTGCATGCAAGCTCGATGTAAACATTTAAGAGGTTTGTATAGGTACCTGGATGGTAGGTGTATGGGAGTAGACAGTTTAAATAGTTCAACACAAACTGGATGGGCCAAGAAGTCTGTTTCCGTGTTGTACTTTTCTATGACTGTGACAAGAACCTGAAGTAAGGAATTAGAGCAAATATTACTATTTTAACAGCTGTGCAGAGCAACTATGCATCTGAGTAGGAGATATTTACATGGCGTTAAAACTGTGGTACTTTAAATTAACAGTACATAAAAGAAAATCCCAGCTGCACGTTAACAATGCTATTTGTGTGAGTGTTTCATTTACTGTGGGGCCAGGCCCCCATGCAGCTCAGTGGGAACAGGGAATAATACCAATCGAGAAAGTCAAACTGAGCCAGGTCACAGATTGGAGATGACAGAAATGCCCCATTCTCATAGAGACAGGAAGAGCATCAGAGAGTTTGATGGTCATTCCAGATACCAGCTCTGTGTCCAGTTAGAAGATGACTTCTCTCTCCAACTTGGGTTGCACCTCACTGTAACAGTGTGATTATCAGATCACACCTTGGCAGCTAAAGTGATCTCATCTGAAATGTTCTTCACCCATTGATGGATTTTGTAAATCTTTTTTACAGGTTAAAAATGACAAGGAATTTGTTAATGGAAATTCAAACACAACACACCAGTTTTGTCTAGATATTTAAGAAGTGCAAAAAGGGATCCAATCAACAATCCTTCCTGCTCAGACAGTGGGGAGGGATTCACTCAGTCATCTAACCTACTGGCACGCCTGTTATTTTACACGGGGGAGAGGCCATTCACCTGCTCGGACAGTGGGAATGGATTCAGTTGGTCATCACAACTGAAGGTACATCAGCAAATTCACACTGGGACAAGGCCATTCACCTGTTCTGTGGGTGAGAAGGGATTCAATCGGTCATCCCACCTGTGGACACACCAGTCAGTTCACACTGGGCAGAGGCTGGTCATCTGCTGAATTTGTGGGGAAGGATTCTCTCGGTCATCTGACCTAATGGCTCATCAGCGAGTTCACACCAGGGAGCGGCCGTTCACCTGCTTGGACTACGGGAAGAGATTCACTGAATCATCTAAGTTGAAGGTACATCAACGAGTTCACACTGGGGAGAGGCCATTCACCTGCTCGGACTGTGGGAAGGGATTCACTGAATCATCTAAGTTGAAGGTACATCAACGAGTTCATACTGGGGAGAGGCCATTCACCTGCTCAGACTGTGGGAAGGGATTCCATAAATCATCCAACTTTCATAGACACCAGCAATTTCACACTGGGGTGAAGCAGTTCACCTGCTCAGACTGTGGGAAGGGATTCAGTCGGTCATCCTCACTATTGGCACACCAGTCAGTGAACAGTGGGGTGTGGCCGTTCACCTGCTCAGAATGTGGGAAGGGATTCACTCAGTCATCCAACCTACAGAGACACCAGTCAGTTCACACTGGGGAGAAGCCGTTCACCTGCTGTGAATGTGGGAAGGGATTCGCTCGGTTATCTGATCTACAGATACACCAGCGAGTTCACACTGGGGAGAGACCATTCACCTGCTGTGAATGTGGGAAGGGATTCGCTCGGTCATCTGATCTACAGATACACCACCGAGTTCACACTGGCGAGAGGCCGTTTACCTGCTCAGTCTGTGGGAAGGGATTCCATAAATCATCCAACTTTCATAGACACCAGCAATTTCACACTGGGGTGAAGCAGTTCACCTGCTCAGACTGTGGGAAGGGATTCAGTCGGTCATCCTCACTATTGGCACACCAGTCAGTGAACAGTGGGGTGTGGCCGTTCACCTGCTCAGAATGTGGGAAGGGATTCACTCAGTCATCCAACCTACAGAGACACCAGTCAGTTCACACTGGGGAGAAGCCGTTCACCTGCTGTGAATGTGGGAAGGGATTCGCTCGGTTATCTGATCTACAGATACACCAGCGAGTTCACACTGGGGAGAGACCATTCACCTGCTGTGAATGTGGGAAGGGGTTCCATCAATCATCCAACCTTCATAGACACTAGCGAGTTCACACTGGGGTGAAGCCGTTCACCTGCTGTGAATGTGGGAAGGGATTCAGTCGGTCATCCTCACTATTAGCACATCAGCGAGTTCACACTGGGGAGACGCCGTTCATCTGCTGTGAATGTGGGAAGGGATTCACTCAGTCATCTCATCTGCTGGCACACCAGGGAGTTCACAGTGGGTAGAGACCATTCACCTGCTCAGAACGTGGGAAGGGATTCGCTCAGTCATCCAATCTACAAAGACACCAGCAAGTTCACTTCGGGTAAAGGCCGATCACCTGCTGAGACATTGGGAAGTGTTTTCTCAGCCATCTCCATCAAATGTGCATCATTGGGTTCACACAGGGGAGAGGCAGTTTACCTGCTGTGAATGTGAGAAGGGATTCACTCAGTAATCTAACCTTGTGACACAGTACTGGGTTCACACTGGGGAGAAGCCGTTCACCTGCTGTGAATGTGGGAAGGGATTCGCTCGGTTATCTGATCTACAGATACACCAGCGAGTTCACAATGGGGAGAGACCATTCACCTGCTGTGAATGTGGGAAGGGGTTCCATCAATCATCCAACCTTCATAGACACTAGCGAGTTCACACTGGGGTGAAGCCGTTCACCTGCTGTGAATTTGGGAAGGGATTCACTCGGTCATCCTCACTATTAGCACATCAGCGAGTTCACACTGGGGAGACGCCGTTCATCTGCTGTGAATGTGGGAAGGGATTCACTCAGTCATCTCTTCTGCTGGCACACCAGCGAGTTCACAGTGGGTAGAGACCATTCACCTGCTCAGATCGTGGGAAGGGATTCACTCAGTCATCCAATCTACAAAGACACTAGCAAGTTCTCTTCGGGTAAAGGCCGATCACCTGCTGAGACATTGGGAAGTGTTTTCTCAGCCATCTCCATCAAATGTGTATCATTGGGTTCACACTGGGGAGAGGCAGTTTACCTGCTGTGAATGTGAGAAGGGATTCACTCAGTAATCTAACCTTGTGACACAGTACTGGGTTCACACTGGGGAGAAAGTTTCAATAAGCTGCATGCTGGATATTTGTACATCACTGTTGCAGAATGCAATTTCGAGAGTGACTGTCGGTGCTGAACTCTGCAATTATTGCTGCTATTCACCACACACAGTTCTGCACCCTGGTCACCGGGCATGGGAGGAGTTTCTTCTGTTGCCTAGTCACCTTTAATGGAACTGGATCTGAGACAAATAAATCAGTTCTATTTTAAACTCTGTCTCTGGTACTTAGTGCACTTATAACACGCCTAGTGTACAGTAGAGAGTCAACTCAGGCCAACTGGACCCTGCCAGTTATTCATTTCCATGACAGTCTATTTAAATCCCGCCCCCCTGTTGCTCATCTCTCACTCTCCCTCTGGTGATGGGTTCCAAACAGTCATCATCTGTGGGTGAAAACGTTTCCCTTGAATTTTCTGCAGACTGAAGAAGTCGAGCTGATTACAGTTCTGTCTGAGATGTTCTTCACCCCTCAAATCTCTGGGCTGAGGAAGAATGACATCAGTTGTTAATCTCCATAATCACGACTAATTTCCACATTATGGGTCATTTTCCCTGCTGCTAAAGTGTTTTTAGAGAACATCACTGTCCTCTAAAGGCCGAAAACAGAATGGGAAACCATCAGTTGGATGTTTAACTGAGCAGGGTCAGATACCAGAGGTGGGTCTGCACAGGGCAGAATTTGGGGCTCTGGACGATGGTCGGGATAAGAACTTATGATGATGAGAAGGGAATCAGCAGTGGGGTGTGGCAACAAATGTCAAAGTAGCAACATTTGGAAGCTGATTGACAGAGACAATCAGTCGATTGACTGATGACACAAACAATGCCTGTGGTGAGGTTCTCCACTGGTTGAGGTACATGTGTTTTGGGAATGGTTTTATCCATTGAGTGACTTGTTCCTGCTTGTTTATCCAGTAATATTATATCCAGATTGTTATCATGTATTATCCTCTCTGAAATAATGTATTGATTATCATATAATTTGTACAAACATTTGTAAGATCTTGACTCTAAAACTGGGTCAGGATTGAATTCATTGTGTCTTTATAAAGTTATGGTGGGCATTGATGAGTTTGTATTTTAAAGCAAGGTTTTGATGAATGATATTTGCCACTTGATTGTACCTTTGTAGGTAATCAGATTGAGTTAAACTGCTGCGGGATCCTGGAATGTGTTGGATTGTGTCTGGTTTCTCTTGGCATTTTCTGCACTTACTGCCTTGTTTGTTTGTCATGTATTTTTTGTTTTTTTTTTCCTTTTGTTAACCACCTTGCCCTGTATTTCTGCAAGAAACCCTTTGGTTTCTGTGAAGAGGTCTCCAACTCTCAGTCAGGTGCATGGTGCTTCCTTGTCACCATCTCATCTGCTCAGATCGTTGAGATGTCTCCCATGGAGGGTCATACTCATTCCACTGTTTAATGTTTTCTTCCAGAGTGATGATTTATTTTTTTGATTTGGCCTCTCATTGAAGTTTTCTGGTCTGTATTTCTTATCATGATTGCATATACACACATGGAGTGCTAAATCCTGTTCATTTTTGATGAAAGCATATACTTAGAAGTTTTATCTGACTGTTGACTGATTTTTTTCAAGCGTGCTTTTCTTCTTCCTCCTTGTGTCCAAGGTAGTGTTAACATAAATGTGTCACTCCTGATGAAGGGGTTCAGCCTGAATCATTGTCACTACCTCCTCCCATAGATGCTGTCTGGCCTGCTGAGTTCTGCCAGCATTTTTTCCTTTAGTTATTTCCAGCATCTGCAGATTCACTGGTGTCTGAGTGTGAATAGACTTTTCTAAAGTTCTTATTTATCTTTGTAAACTCTACTGATTGAAATTGGGCCAAGATGTTTTTATTAACAAATGTCAGTGTGGGTATTGATGAAAGTGTTTATTACCTTTGTTGTATTTGTTAACTATTGAGCTCTGTTTGCCAAGATTTTTAAGTCTTGAACTAAATTCTGTCAAAGGCTTTCTCTATTTCACACTACTTGCTTGTTGATATTCCAGATACGTGGGTATCAAGAGTCTCGATAAACTGTTTTGGCCCAAAATGTTGATTCCCATCCATAGATGTTGCCTGACATGCTGAGTTCCTCCAACACTTTGTATGTAGTTCTCTAGATTTCTAGCATCTGCAGGTCGTCTTGTTTCACAGTTAATTATGTTTCTTGAAAGAACAAGCTGGTAGTGGGGTTGTGTGGCTGTGTTGGTAAAATTTAATATTGGCATAGGGTTGGAAGGTGTAGAATCTGTGGGTAGAATAAAGGAACTGGAAACGTAAAAAAAAGATCCCTGATGGGAATTGTATAGAGACCTCCAAACAGTAGTAAGGATGTGGTCCACAAGTTACAATGGGAGATAGAAAATGTGTGCCAAAAGGGCAATGTTACAACAGGGGCTGTCATGCAAGTGATAAGGAAAATTAGGTTGGTGTTGGTCTCAAGAGGAGGAACTCTCAGAATGCCTATAGGATGCTTTTTTAGAACAGCTCGTGGTTGAGCCCATTTGGGGATAAGTTATTCTGGATTGGGTGTTGTCATGATCCAGAAATTATTACGTCACTTACGTTCAAAGAACACTAAGGGGCAAGTGATCTTAATGTGATCAAATTCAGCCTGACATCAGAGGAGTAGATGTGGAATAAAGAGAGTTAGAGAGACTTGAGAGAATATATGGTAAAAATTGATTTGAGAAGAACACAGGCAAGGATGAAAACAGAGCAGCAATGGCTGGAATTTCCGGAAGTAATTTGGAAGAAACAGGATATATACACTGGCATGCAGAAGTTTGAGCACCCCTGGTCAAAATTTCTTTTACTGTGAATGGCTAAACGAGTAAAAGATGACCTGAATTCCAAAAGGCATAAAGTTAAAGATGAGAAATTTCTTTAATGGTTTAAGCAAGGATGTTTTTTTTAATTTCCATCTTTTACAATTTCAAACTATCAAAAAAGGAAAAGGGCCAGAAGCAAATGTTTGGGCAGCGTGCATGGTCAGTACTTAGTAACACCCACTTGACCTCTGGTTGTCATCCCACCCAACATCAGTGGAAAAAACCTCCTTGCAGTGACCCTATCTGTACCCTCATAATTTTGCATACTTCCAACAAATCCTGAAAACAATGTATAGTTTCCTTGTTTATGCTTAGTGCCTTGTTTAGGTACATAAGATGATGAGGGGCATTATTTGTGTGGATAGTCAGAGGCTTTTCCCAGGGCTGAAATGGCTAACAGGAGGGGGCATAATTTTAAGGTGCTTGGAAATAGATACAGAGGGAAAGTCAGGGGTAAGTTTTTGCATAGAGAGTGGTGGGTGGGTGGAATGCACTGCCAGCAACGGTGGTTGAGGCAGATACAATAGGGTCTTTTATCAGCCTCTTAGACAGGTACATGGGGCTTAGAAAATAGAGGACTATGTGCTAGGGAAACTCTCGGCAGTTTCTAGAGTAAGTTGCATGGTTGGCACAACATTGTGGGCTGAATGGCCTGGAAAATGCAGGGGATTTCAATGTTTTATGTTGAACAGTGAAATAACTTTGGCTATCCTACAATCCTCTGATAACCGCCCACCCCCGTTCACTAAGGATGATTTGGTTATCTCTGCTAGGGGCCCGACAACTTCTGCACTTGCCTCCTGTAGGGTCCAAGGGAGCACCACGTCATGTCCTTTTCCACACTCCCATAGACCCTGTGTCCATCTCCTGAGTAAATAGGGATGAAAAAATATTTAACATCTCCCCATCTGCTTTGGTTCCACACGTGGATTGCCATTCCGGTCTTCCAGAGGATCAACTTTGTTCCTTGCAATCCTTTTGCTCTTAATCTGTCTCTGGAATCCCTGAGAATTATCCTTCATCTTTTTTGCAACAGCAAACTCATTCCTTCTTTTAGCCATCCTGATTTATATCTTATTTGTTCTCTTGCATTGCTTATACTCCATAAGAACCTACCTTCCTATCCCTGTTATATAACTCCATTTTGTTCTTCACCAGGGTCTCAATATTTCTTGAAATCCAAGGTTCCCTACAGTTTCTATCTGTACCTTTTATTCTAAGAAGCACATACCCGCTTTGTACTTTCAAAATTTCACTTTGAAGGCCTCTCAATTACCAAGCACACCTTTGCCATAAAGCAGCCTGTCCCAGTCCACAGTTGCCAGATCCTAGTCTCATAATTCCAGCTGTTGATCCATGTCCTGAACACATCCACCTTTCCTACGGTGTTCCTTGTATTGAAATATACAGGGCTGAGCATATTCACTGCATCATGCTCAACGTTTTTCATTCCTGACCTTGTCTGAGGTCTGAACAACACCTGTCTGCACTACCCCACCACTATCTGTTCTGTTATTCCCCCTGCAATTTTAGTTTACCCCCCCATGCCCCACCTCCCACCACGCAGCTCTATCACCCCTTTGGCTTCCATCTCCCAGATCAATAAAAAGGAGGTGCATACCAGGTACAGGCGGATAGGAACAAATGGGGTACTTATGAAGTACAGGAAATTCAAGTGAACACTTGTGAAAGAAATAAAAGAAGGCATGAGGTTGCCCCATCAGACAAGGTGAAGGAGAATCCTCAGGGATTCTGTAGGTATGTTAAGAGCAAAAAGATTGCAAGGAAAAAATATTAATCCTCTGCAGGATCAGAATGGTAATCCATATGAGGAGACAAAATAAATGGGGGAGATTTTTTCTGCATTTGTATTTACTCAGGAGATGGACACAGAGTCTGTAGAAGTGAGGCAAATCAACAACAACTTCATGGACCCTGTACAGATTACAGAGGTGGAGGTGTTTGCTGTCTTAAGGCAAATTACCATGGGTAAATCCCCAGGGCCTGACAAGTTGTTCCCCAGGAATCTGCGGAAGATAAGTGCAGAAATTGTTGGGGCCCAAACAATTATCGTCCTTAGTATCCGGTGAGGCAGTGGAGAATTGTAGGACGGCCAATATTGTACCACTGTTCAAGAAAGGCTCTGAAAATAAACTAGGAAATTGTATCTTGGTGAGCTTGACATCAGTAAGGGGAAAGTTATTCTAACGTATGTGCAGGAACCGGATAGATAAGTATTTGGATAGATGTGGACTTATGAAGGATAGAGAGCATGTGTTTGTGCATGGTAGGTCATGCCTATCCAATAATAGAGTTTCTTGAGGAAGTTATCAGGAAAGTGGATGAAGGCAAGGCACTAGATGTTGTCTGCATGGACTTTAGCAAGGCACTTGACAAAGTCTCACATTGGAGGTTGGTCAAGAAGTTTCAGACATGCAGCATTCAAGATGAGATATTAAATTGGATGAGACCCTGTCCTTGGGAGAAGCCAGAATGTGGTAGCTGATGGTTGCCTCTCTGACTGGAGGCTGTGACTAGTGGTGTGCCAGAGGGATCAGTTATGGATCTGTTGTTGTTTGTCATCTATATCAGTAATCTGGATGATAGTGTGTTTAAATGGATCAGCAAATTGGTGGTTGAAGCCAAGACTGGGGATTCAGCGGACTGCGAGGAAGACTATCATGGCTGGCAGTGCAAATGGACCAGGTGGAAAGATGGTTTGAGAAATGGAAAATGGAATTTAATGCAGACAAGTGTGAGTTGTTGCACTTTGGTAGGACCTACCAGGGTATGTCTTACACAGTGACTGGTCGGGCACTGAGGAGTGTTGTAGAAGAAAAGGATTTGGGAATACAGGTCTATATTTCACTGAAAGTGGTGTCACAGTTCGATAGGGACGGAATGAAAGATTTCGTCACATTGGCCTTCATAAACCGAAGTACTGAGTACAGGAGATGGACGTTATGTTGACTTTGTACAAGATATTGGTGAGGCCTAGTTTGGAGTATTGTGTGCGGTTTTGGTCACCTGCCTACATGAAAGATGTAAAAGAAGTTCAGAGAGTTCAGAGAAAATTCACAAGGATGTTGGCAGGTCTGGAGCACTTGGGTTACAAGGAGAGACTGAACAGGTCAGTACTTTATTCCTTGGAATGTAGAAGATTAAGGGGAGATTTGATGGAGGTATACCACAATTATGAGGGTTAAATACAGGGTAAATTCAAGCTGGCTTTTTCCACTGAGATGGGGTGGGACTAAAGCCAGAGGCCATGGGTTAAGGGTGAAAGGTGAAACATTAATGGGGACATGAGGGGAAACTTCTTCATGCAGACTGTCATCCAGGTGAGGAATGAACAGACTGCCCAACAGTTACATGCGAGCTCATTTTCAATATCTAAGAAGTTTGTGTAGGTACCTGGATGGTAGGTGTACGGGGATAGACAGTTTAAATAGTTCAACACAAACTAGATGGGCCAAAGGGCCTGTTTCTGTGTTGTACTTTTCCATGTCTATGACAAGAACCTTAAATAATAATAACATTCACTCAATTTCCTTTTAACAGATGTGCAGACCAACCATACATCTGAGTAGGAGATATTTACATGGTGTTAAAATTGTGGCACTTTAAATTAACAGTACATAAAAGAAAATCCCAGCTGTACGTCAACAAAGGCTATTTGTGTGAGAGTATTTCAGTTACTGTGGGGCCAGGCACCCATGCAGCTCAGTGGGAACAGGGAATAATACCAGTGGAGAGAGTCAACTGAGCCAGGTCACAGATTGGAGATGGCTGAAATGCCCCATTCTCAGAGAGAGGAAGAGCATCAGGGAATTCGTTGGTAATTCCAGATACCAGCACTGTGTCCAGTCAAAAGGTGATTTCTCTCTCCAACTTGGGTTGAACCTCACAGTAACAGATCACATGTGAGCAACTGAAGTGATCTCATATGTAATGTTGTCTTTCATCCATTGATGGTTTTTGTAAATCTTATTACAGGTTAGAAATTTGAAGGAATTTGTCTACAGGAATCTCAAACACAGCACACCAGATTTGCTGTCTCTGTCCAGATATTTAAGAAGTGGAGCAAGGGATTCATTCAACCAGCCTTGCTGTTCAGATTATGGGCAGGGATTCACTCGGTCATCTGACCGACTGGCATGCATGCCAATTTAAAAAAGGGGAGAAGATGTTCTCCTGCTCAGACACTGGGAATGGATTCAGTTGGTCATCTCAATTGAAGGTACATCAGCAAGTTCACACTGGGGCAAGGCCATTCACCTGTTCTGTGTGTGAGAAGGGATTCAGTCGATCTTCCCATTTGTGGACTTACAGTCATTTCAGACTGGGCAGAGGCTGGTCATCTGCTGAATTTGTGGGGAAGGATTCACTCGATCATCTGACCTAATGGCTCATCAGCAAATTCACACCGGGGAGCGGCCGTTCACTTGCTCAGACTGTGGGAAGGGATTCACTTTCTCATCTAAACTGAAGATACATCAGCGAGTTCACACTGTGGAGAGGCCATTCACCTGCTCAGACTGTGGGAAGAGATTCACTCAGTCTTTTGATCTCCAGGTACATCACCGTGTTCATACAGGGGAGAAACCGTTCACCTGTTCTGATTGTGGGAAGGGATTCCATGGACCACCTGACCTACGGAGACACCAATCAGTTCACACTGGGGAGAGGCCGTTCACCTGCTCAGTCTGTGGGAAGACATTCAGTCGGTCATCCGACCCACAAATTCACAAACGAGTTCACACTGGGGAGACGCCGTTCACCTGCTCAGACTGTGGGAAGACATTCACTCAGTCATGCCACCTACAGAGACACCAGCGAGTTCACACCGGGGAGAAGCCATTCACCTGCTCAGACTGTGGGAAGAGATTCACTCAATCATCCCACTACAGAGTCACCAGAGTGTTCACACTGGCGAGAGGCCGTTCGCCTGTAGTAAATGTGGGAAATGTGGTAAATGTTTCACTCAGTTATCTAACCTTGTGACACACTGCCGGGTTCACACTGGGAGAAACTTTCAATAAACTGCATGCTGGATATTTGTCCATCACCATTGCTGAATGCAATTTTGAGATTGACTGTCAGTGCTGAACTCTGCAATTATTGCTGCTGCTCACCACACCCAGTACAGCACCCTGGTCACTGGGCATGGGAGGAGTTTCTTCTGCTCCACATTCACCTTTAATGGGACTGGAGTTTAATATTCTGGATCTGAGACAAATAAACCACTTCTGTTTTGAAGTTTGTCATCAGTACTTAGTGAATTTATAACACACCTAGTGTACAGTAGAGAGTTAACTCAGGCCAACTGATCCTGCCAATGATTCAGTTCCATGACGGTCCTTTTAAATCTTCCCCTGTTCCCCTCTCGATCTCTCTGTGGTGATGAGTTCCAAACAGTCACCTCTCTGTGGGTGAAGACGTTTCCCTTGAATTTCCTGCAGACTGAAGAAGTCGAGCTGACTGCAGTTCTGTCTGAGATCTTCTTCACCCTTCAAATCTCTGGGCTGATGGAGAATGGCATTGGTAGTTAATTTCCTTATTCATGGCTGATTTTCACATTATGGGTCATTTTCCTGCTCCTAAAAGGTTCTTAGTCTAAAGACTGAAAGCAGAATGGGAAACCATCAATTGGATGTGCAACGTAGCAGAGTTAGAAACCAGAGGCAGGTCTGCACAGGGCAAAGTTTGGGGCTCTGGACAATGGTCGGGGTAAGAACATATGACGAGGAGAAGGGAATCAGCAGTGGGACGTGGCTGCAACAGAGTGGAAACATTTGGAAGCTGATTGACAGAGAAAATCTTTTGTTTGTCTGACTGATGACACAAGCAATACATGTGCTGAGGTGCTCCACTGGTTCAGGAACGTGTATGTTGGGAATAATTTTATCGACTGAAGGAGCTGTTCCTGCTTGTTTATCCTGTAATATTTTATTCAGGTGGTTATTATGGAATGCCCTATCTGAAATAATGTTTTGATTATCGTATAATTTGTAAAATTTTGACGCTAAAACTGGATCAGGCTTGAATTTATGGTGTCTTTATGAAGTGATGGAGACTCTTAAAGCAAGATTTTGTTGAATGTTATTTGCTAAGATTGAGTGAAACTGCTGCAGGATCCTGGAATGTCTTGGATTGTGTCTGGTTTCTCTTGGCATTTTCTGCACTTACTACCCTGGTTGTATTTTATGTATTGTTGATTTTTTTTTAATGTCAACCAGTTTTTCCTGTAATTCCCTCGGATTCTGGGTAGTTGTCCCTAACTCTGAGTCGGGCACTCGATGTTTCTTTGTCAACACCTTGTCTGCTCAGATCACTGGGATGGCTTCCATCAGGGACATACTGATTACACTGGTTAGCGTTTTTCCCCAGAGTGATAATTCATTTTTCTGAGATGCCCTCTCATTTATGTTTGCTGCTCTGTACTTCATATCATAATTACATCTAATATCATAATGGCCAAAAAGAATAACAGCAGAATTAGGTCCTCTGCCTGATCGAGTCTGCTCGGCCATTCAATTATGTCTGATCTTTTTTTGTCTTCTCCTCAACCCCAGTTCCCAGCCATCTCCCCGTAATCATTGATGCCATGTCAAGGATCTAACAATCTCTGCCTTAAATATAATCAATAACGTGGCTTCTGCAGCTGCATGAGGCAACAAATTCCACCGAATTACCACCCTCTGGCTAAAGAAATTTCTCTGCATCACTGTTTTGAATGGACTCCCCTCTATCCTGATGCTGTGCCCTCTTCCTAACTGGAAGACCATAATCTGTGGATTGGTGAGAATATCTCCTCGCTGACGATCAACACTGGCACTACTCAGGGGTGTGCGTTTAGCCCACTGCACTATTCCCCGTATGCACATGACTGTGTGGCTAGGCATAGCTCAAACAACATCTACAAATTTTCTGACGATACAAGCATTGTTGGTAGAATCTCAGGTGGTGATGCAAGGGCGTACAGGAGTGAGATATGCCAACTGGTGGAGTGGTGTCACAGTCAAAACCTAGCACTCAACATCAGTAAGACGCAAGAGCTGATTGTGAACTTGAGGAAGGGTAAGACGAAGAAACACATGCCAATCCTCACAGAGAGATCAGAAGTGGAGAGAGTTAGTATTAATCTTTCCCTCGAATGATAACCTCTACACGCGAAACTCATGCTGATTTGCTCATCATTCACTGTTATTGTTGCAAAATATTTCCCTACACTCCATCTGGAAAATTGGCTGCAATTTCTAATTGTGGAAAACACTCCCTCGTATTCCAGATATCACTCCAGAAATGATTTGCTTTCTAAATGGGCTATCCACATTGAGTGCAGCGCTACTCTCGACAGTGGCAGGAAGAGAACCATCCACCATGTGGGAATCTGATCCAAGTTCTCAGCAAGGGAATGAATGAGAAAGATTCAAATGTGTTGGCAATTCAACATAACACAAACACATAACACTGGTTCGGGGAGGTTTTATTACTGTCCTGGTCAAAGCCCGACTAAAATATTTTATAATCGCAGACATTTTATCAGCCTGTGGTGCTGTAGGCCTTTGATCTTGTCTCCATCTGTTTGCATTCGGAGCTGTTGCTCCTGCTCTTTGAGACAGTAATTATAACTTTCTATACATTTGCTGATATTTTATTAACATTCCTGAAGCTGAAATGGTCTGAATTGGTAAAGTGTCACAGCTTCTGCGTTATTTTGAGGTGCATCACCGTTGTGAAGTGATGTGTTATTACAGTGTGTTTCTCGTTCGTATAAAATCCACCCCTATTAGGAGCAGAAAATCAGACGTGATACTTGTTTGTGTTTATTTTTGGGGTGAATTAGAAATTCTGATTAGAGTTGATTTGCTTCCTTTCACATTTTGTCCGACAAGGGAATCTCTGAAAACACGAAGGGTGAGAAATATTTCTGAATGATTAATTTATTCGTGCGTCTCCATCCATTTCAAATTTTGAAACAGATATTTGAAACAACTAATTCAGCAGATGCTGGAAACCAAATATGAGTGAGGGTGAGGGAGAGGGAGGGGGAGGGGGAGGGGGAGAGAGAGAGAGAGAGAGAGAACACGCTGGAGGAAGTCAGCAGGGCGGGCAGCATTTATGGAAATGGATAAACGGTTGACGTATCCGTTGAGACCTTTTTCAGGTCTGGAGATTAACGAGGGAGACGCCAGAAAAAAATGGCGTAAGGAGTGGAAAGGTGATAGAGGAAACCAGGTGAAAGGCGAAGGGCTGGAGCGGAAGGAATCTGATCAGAGCGGACAGTGGAGTATAGGAAAAACAGAAGCAGTTAGGAAGTGATAGGCAGGTGAAAATAGGCATGAACCCAGCGAGGTGAACAGAAGAAGATGGGAGAGGGAGGGATATTTTTGATCGTCATTCATAACATCAGGTTGGAGACTACCTAGACGGAAAATATGTTGTCGCTGCCCCGTCTTGAGGCAAGACTCAGCACGGCACAAGAGGAAGCAATGGACTGAAAATGTCGGATTGGAAATGGGACTCAGAATTAAAATGTTGGGACGCTGGGAAGCACCGCTTTTCACGCTGCCGCGATGGTGCTCGAGGAAATGAGGTTCCGTTTATCACTGGTCTCACCAATGTAGAGAAGGCCGCACCAAGGGCACCAGACACAACAGATGACCACAGCAGATCCACAGGTGAAATGTTGCTTACCTGGAGGGAACGCGTTTGGGCCTGGACTAATGGTTGGAGAGGAGATGAATGTGTGGGTGTAGCACTTGCGGGGCTTGCAGGGATAAGCGCCGTGAGGGTGTTAGGGGTGGAGGGCTGAAAGAAACGAGATTATGGAGGGAGTGATCCCTGCGGGAAGCGGCGAAATGAGTTGGGAGGTAGTGATATCTTTGTTGGTAGCATCGCTTTAAAAGTGGGATCAGCCTGTAGGCGTTCACCAGGTCTTCCACCACCTTAACAGTGATGGAGTTGCTCTTATCTACCACGCCATGACGTTCCGCACCCAAAAATCATAATTTGTAAATTCAGCCATTTCCAAAGAGATCGCAGAAAAAAAATTATCTTTACCTCCCCGTCACCGCCACACAACCGCTCTCCACTTCCCACAGGGATCACTTCCTCCATTATTCCGTTTTCATTCCGAACCTCACTATTCATCTCCCTCCCGGTGTTTATCCCTGCAAGAGGCCACAGCGCTACAGCTGCCCATCCACGTCCTACCTCAGCACCAGTCTTTGTCTCCAAACAGCCCTTCCAGGTGAGGCAACAATCTACCTATGAATCCACTGGGGTAGTCTGTGTGTCCAGTGTTCCCGAGGCAGCCTTCTCTACATTGGCGAGACCCATCATTCATCGGGGACCTTTTCGTCGAGCAGCTCAGCTCCAGCGACCAAAAACAGACCTTCCCCCAGGCAAAACCTCCGATTCCGATTCCTATACCTGTTCCGCAGCTTTCTCTTCTTCCACGATGAGACAATCCCCAGGATGGAGCAGCAACGACTACCAGTCTATGTTGTCTGGGTAGCCTCAATCCTGATGGCATGAATATCGATTCTCCTTCCCGTGGAAAGAATGATCACCCTTCCACTTTTTATTCTATTCCTCAATCTGGCCTTTTACCTCTTCTCACCTGTCTATGTCTTCTGCATCAGTTCTCTCCAGCTTCCCTTTCTCCTATGGTCCATTCCCCAGTCCAGTCAGGTTCCTTCCTCTACATCCCTTTAGTTTTCCCGTCCACCAGGCTTGACCTATCACCGTCCAGCTTCCCTTCTCCTCCGTTACCTTTTTGTTCTGGCGTCTCACCACTTCGTTTCAGGTCCTGGAGAAAGGTCTCGGCCCGGCACTTTGGCTGTTTATTCACTTCCATGGATGCCGCCCGACCTGTGGAGTTCCTCTGGCAGTTGTTTTGTGTCGCTTTTAGTACTTCTGTTGTGAGTGCGAGTCAAATGTGTTATTTCCATGTTTTTGAGCCATTGATGCCTCACTGTCTTTCAATAATGAAGTTGAGTTAAAAACTCAAGATTTTTTAGTCTACAAATTTATTTGTCAGTTTCATGGCTCCGATTTGTGACTATCCCATTGACGGGTTGTATGTTATTAGTATGTTTATTAGGTTGTGGTGCGTTATAACATTGAAACTTTCAATGTGTTTGAACAGCAGCATTGTTTGTCATTCAGTGTCTTCTATACTTGCTTTGTTGTCTGGTACGTTTCTGGGGCTAACATTTGGTATTATGTTTGTGGTTGTAGTCTACTCTATGTGGTGTATCCGAGAGGTTACCGAGTGTTTAAACCTCCTTAACGAACTGAACAAAGCTGTAGAGGCAATGGATGAGGTTGGTCAGGATCCTCAGGGAAGGGTGAGGGACATGAAGGGTTGTAACTACAGTTGTGTCCGTCCATCCAGGGCGAACTTCGAGCAACACCGATGATCAATGGGCAACATTTCGACTGCCTTCCTGAAAACAGAAGTGAAGGACGCTGGTTTCATAGACCATCAGTGTCGAATCCTTTTCAAAGTATAGAGAATGTAGCATCTCCTTCAGCTGTTCACTGAGCTCAGTCTGATTGACGAGGTGAGGAGCTCAGATGTTGCAGCATGCAGCACAGTTCCTTGAAAAATGAAGGTATATGCAAACAACGTGGGACGTCCACTGCAGGAACCATCCTGTTCCAGACAGCCATCACCCCTTACCATTCCCATACAGGATGAAATCTGCCGAGACGCCCAGCAGTAAAACCAAGGATTTTCTGAGGTTTTCGGGGTCGCTGTAATTTTGACTACTATTTGGAGCCCGGAGTCTGCTGTGGGCTCTACTGACCACTAAATGGTTCGTGATGGTGAAAGCATTGAGCAGGACAACAACAAGGAATGGGGTCACAGTTGAAAAGACAGAACGAAGAACACACTTTAATGTCCAAAATAGTGACAGAAGTAATTCTCAACTCTGCATGCAAAGGCATGTTAAAGGGAAGATATACATATATATATATATTGGACCATGAAGAACTTTAAGCAACTCAGTGAAGGCGCAAAGGTCAGAATCACATCCGCCGTTCTCCCGGTACAATACTTAGGGAGTAGATCCTGGAAGCAAAAGGCCTCAAATCGATCAAAGGTGAAGGCGACGGTGAACCAAACAGAGCAATCTGTGGCGGCCTGCATTAAAAAGACGTGGGTTCTACACACGCGGACGTAAAACAGGAAGGGGAAGTCATCCGGAAAAGCCTTCGGAATTTTTATCAATATAACGTCCAGGAAAACGACCGCTATGTCAGCCGCTGACATGGCCAGCAGATAGCGGATGACTGTTTTAGAGAGTCCGCACTTTCCCCGTGATAGTATGACAACCGTCGGCGCGTTCACTGTGAAAAGCAGAAGTACGGAAATTATATATCAAACTGAGAGCCTGTATGTGCCAATGTCTGTTTTATCGCCACAATATATCAGCCTCTATCATGATGTTTGGCAGCGCTTTCTTTGCACCTCCTTTTCCTTGTATAGAAAACCTATAACCAACCTCCCGCCGTATTTTCCCACTCCTTTTTGTTATTTCCATACTGGGAAAAAGACACAGGCGTTTGAGTCTGTCTATGCCTCTTACGATCGCGCATAAGTCGATCAACTCACCGCTCATCCTCCAAAGAGCTGAGCCCAGGCTCGCTCCAGAGCTTTCCAATCCAGAACGAATCCATTTCTGGTTCGCAGCAGCATACTTATCTAACCAGATCCACATCTCTTTTTTTTCCGCCACCGTGTCAACGAATAAACAATTTTAAGAATTAAACATTCCTTTCAAATACCCATGCAGTGCCCATGAAAAGAATTCGCCTCCTTGAATGTTTTCGTTTTGTTGTGCAGCTTTGTATCACAGTGGATTTAATTTGGATTTTATTCTTAACATGATAAACCGAAAAATGTCAAAGTGACAACAAATCTCTAAAACGTGATCTAAATTAATTACAGATATAGAACCTGAGCGTGACTGGGGTAGAAGAAAGAATGTGTGGGAAGGCGAGATTGGGGTGAAAGATGAAAGGGGGAGAGATAGAGATAGGTAGAGAGAGTGATAGAGGGGAAGAGGGAGACGGAGAGAAGGAAACGGTAGAAAGCGAGTGTGGGGAGAGGGAGATTTGGGGTTAGAAAGAATGGAGATAGAAAGAACCATGGAGTGAGGTACAAGAGAGCAATGTGGAGAGAGATTGACTGGAGGGACAGTGGATAATAGTGGCAGGAGAGGGACAGTATAGAGATAGAGGCAGGGTGTTGAGAGAGATTTCGAATGACTGAAAAGATCGGAAGCTGGGGGAGACCGAGACGGATGGGGTAGGGAAAGAGACCAGGCTTGGGCAGAGAGACGTGGGACAGAAAGACTGCGCGGACGTGGTAAATCTTCGATGAGGATGTGTAGGGAAGAGTGAGTCAAAACCGTGAAAAATGTACCGTGAGGGTCTGGAGGGCTTTCCGTCACGCACAGCATTCTGGGACTGCAGTGGCACCATTGGAAAGTGCTGCCGAATCATCCAACCTGCCTCGGTGACTCCTTCCCCTGACCCGACTCCTGCTAAACCGCATCGGCGTTCTCCCTCCCTCATAACCTTCTTCGCCACCTCCCTGTCTCTCTCTAATCTCCAACCTCGCTCCTTGTGGACGACATTTCCGAATATAACGTTTCCAATGCTGTATGTTGCTTCAGTTTTGTGAAATTGCAGACCTCTGCGTTTTCCACTTGAGAATAGCATCTTCTCACCAATACTCCTTGGAACGATAACCCGGCTGCACAAGTCAGATGGGTATAAACGGATGACCCACAAATCAAGAAAACAACATTATGACATAATTCTATTGTTCTACGGTTTCGCACGCTTCCCTGCTAATGGATCTACAGGCAAGCCTTTTACTTGTACAGAGTTCCACACTGCATGATATAAAAGATTCGCCAATTAAAGTCTGGTACCGCACTTCACTTTGAGATATCTCTGCCAAATTGCTGTAGTCCAGCAGGATCCCGACAAAACGGGATTGAAACGATGGAGTAACTATGTCTCAGAGGCACATTCGAGTTCGGCACCCGTTGGGTGTTCCGTTTTGTGCCTACAGAACCTGGCCCATCACCGGCCAGCAAGGATGGGATCGGCGGAACCAAGTAGGAGAGACAGCAGTATTACGTGAAGTATTGTGTGAAATAAGGATCCGAGTCGCACCCAAGATGTTATCCGGTAGGTAAACAAAACCAATAGATAGAAATCAGACTGCAAGAAGTGAACAGAACGAAATTTCGTTCGTGCTTCTGCTTGCGACTGACTGTCTTTCCTTTGCAGGACCAGGTCAGTAGATTGAAGAAGGATGGGAAGTAGCAACAGTGACGTTGATCAGGAATGCGGGGAGAGTCTTCGCTGTGAAGGTAAAGAAGAAAACGAGAAAGAAGAACCCGAAAGTTGAACGAGTAACAAAATCCCTGGAAGTTCCATTGGTGCCGCTAATCTCCCTCCTGATAGGGTCTGGTTGAAAAGTGGATATGCTGCACTAGATATGTGATTCGTTTTACTAGTGGTTTGTGTGGTTGGACACAAGGACGGTGGTCCTATTGGAGTCTTTTTAGTTAAAGAAAGTCAAATAATTTAAACAAGAAACTGGTAGTGGAGACGGAGATCCTACGTAGGATTATGATTTTATAATGCAGTAATGTGTTTTGATTTATGCACTTTGTTTGTTTGTGCGTAGTTCACCAGAGGATGTTCTTGCTTTCATAAGTGTTTGTCTGTTGCGTGTGCTGCTGTACCCTACACTCTGGGTCGACGAATCGTTGTCTCGTTTGTCGGTGAGCATGTGTGTAGTTAAACGAGAGTAAACTTGACTTGAGTTCAATAAATTCTGGAGGTATAAGTGATATCAACCTCCAGAACAACAACAACAACAAAAATAGACAGACTGACCAAACGATGTCCAAACAAAAGAAAGGGGATGCGTCTCAATGTCTATATCCTCACCTAGAGAGCCTGAGCTCAGGCCCGAATCAGGTCTGGACAAAGTTTTAATGTTAGCAGAAGCCATACAACAAAATCAAACATCCCAAACCCGCCTGATAACGCTCAGGCAAACGAAGCAGAGGGGCAGGAGAGTGACAAACGGCAAGTCAAATAACTATCGAAGGAAAAATGAGGCCATTTCTAGGGTCGATTCCGAAACATCGAGGGGTCTCAAAACAGTACATGACTTTAATTTGCGTATTCGAACAGGAAACGGGGAGAAATAAAGAGAAGCGAATTCAGAAGTCGATTCTGTTGCATCATATCCAAATATATATATATATATATTGGCATCACCACGGTAATTGGGCTATAGACCCCGTGTGAAGTTCGGGCTATTGGACAAATTTTTGAAATTTGTAAGCCCTTGACTGGAAATGTCCGGATGTTCTGAAATGCCGTCCGTGGAACCCACTTCGCCTGCAGGACAAAGCGCGGTTCAATTTTGCAGAGGAATAGAGGTGAAAACGATAATAATGGATGTAACGCTACCATGGGCACGTGGTTAAAGGGACAAGCTCGGCTGCCGTCGTGGGCTAGTCTGTCAGCATATTGATTTTGGAGAGGGATCCAGGTGCAGTCAAACAACAGGAGACAACATAACTGACGTTATTTCCCGTTTCCCTGACGTATGATGGAATAGACTTACAGAGCAACTCTGCGCTGCCATACACGGAATTGAAAATACACCTGGACTAAGATGTTAACCAACGACAGCTTATCCTGACATGCAAACATCTGATGTATTTACATTGCACCTTAAGTATAATCCTTAAGTTTCACTAGAAACATTATTTATAACAAAGCGTCGAGTTAGTAGTAACTGGCGCGAGGTGCATAAATCTATTGTGCGTTCGAAAAGATATCGGTCGTGTCAACTCTTACTTCTGTCAGCCCCGGGCGAGGAGAATCACCAGTGTTGTGTACCGCTAATCGGTTGCAGGACAGACAGCAGTGAGACGGAACTGGAAATGCAACAGAGTGAGTAATGTTCCGTAAGAAAGTAGTGCAACATCATTAAAAACAATTTTAATTCGGATTTCCAGTATCATTCTTTTATTTTTCAAACATCGGCAAACCTTCCAGATAGAACTCAGTTCGTTCGGGAGAGAAACAAAACAAATAACTTTTTGCAGTTGCTCTGGAAGTTCATTAAATTTCAGCGTGCACTTATCATCAATAGAAATATATATTCCCGAATGAGACTTATTTTTTTCTGTAGGGAACCGGACGTGTGGTAAGAGTGAAACAGAGTATAGATGGCGAAGGAAAGAAACAGATTGTCACGAGGCCTTGGGATATGAACAGAGATAAAGGCGTGGGAGATATGCAGGGACAACGAGGGAGCAGGTCGGAGATGGAGATAGAGTAAAAAAAAAGAAAAATATACACGCTCTGTTTCAGCCCGTTCATCTTCCCTCACGATGAAACTCACTAGTCTGCAATGAGATTAAATTTTGATGAGAAGTGGACGTGGGGGAAGGAGTAAACGAGGACAACGTGAAAGATATTGAGAGTAAAACACCGTGAGCATCACTAAAAAGAATGAATCAGAAACAACGGAGAGAATGTAGAAATGGAGAGGATTTTTCCTAACTGGACCAACCCGGATTAAATCACTGTCAGAGGTAATGGACATTATTACAATAAAACGGGCGTGACCCGACTATAGACCCTTCATCGGGGTGAATTACTGCTGAGGTGACCATTACATATTACACGTTCGATGAACGACACATTTCACCTGTACTGGGTAAGCAGCGAGTGAAATATATCATCACAAAATGCATGCGTATTTCCGAGCGCTCAGTTGTTACCCGTGGTTCTGCATACCGTATCGGCAAGTGGATAAATTATGAAGGAAACATGGTGTTTGACAAAACACCTGCAGAAATCAGCAAGCCGATCTACGATTTAAGGAATTTGGTTAACAGTTTCAGTGGGTGTTTCACCGCGTTCTGCAGCTCCTCTCTGAAATTGCTCTGAGTAAATACATGTGTTGGTGCAGGAGCTGAGGATCTGCAGCATCGTCGCCGTGGATACTGCGATATAAGTCGGATCCGCGTCCCTGTAACGAGGGATATTTGCAATCAGTACGTAGATATCAAAAAACCACCAGTGTTAACCACAGAAATATAAAACTACCGGTTATACTGAATAGTAAAACGACGGATTTCATTCGGTTCTCCATTTCCGGGTCCTGTCATCCTTTCCGTCGCTGCCGGGGAGCACCATCCGGACTTTATTGGCGGAAAAAATCCGTCTAACTGTCAGAGCATTGAACAATAAAATCAGAATAAACGGGAGACAAGGAATGAAAATACGGTGAATCATCTGAGTGCGACCCACGAGGGCGACCCACGAATCTCGCTCTGGTCAAACAGCCATAGGAAACTCCGTTAACTAGCACCAACGGATCTAATGTAAAGTAGAAAGGGATACATTCTAAATAGCCCAGAACACTCACCGTGCCTATGACTATAACAACCGTTCATTCGATGCAATATTTTCTTTTCAACTTTTCACAACAAATGACCACAAAACTGTCATTGGTAAAGGCGACTGTCAGCCAGACAGAGATTCAGGTGCTTGCTCAAAGGAAGCAAGGGACGAACTTGTAAACGGGAGTTCAATGGAGGAAGGAAGACCAGAAGTATTTCATAACCTTCCACTTCAGCAGAGGGTCAGAGATAACGACCAGGAGATCGGCCGCTGCCATTCCCAGCAGGTTCCGTCTGAGACATTTGGAGAGACCGCGCTTACCTCGGGAGAAGATAGCAATCGCCAACTGGTTAACTGCAAAATAGAAGAAAAGAAACAGAGAAATTACTGACTAGTCAGGGTAACGGAGCAGCCGTGTGATAGAATTAGATTAGATTTTGTGGGGGTTTTTTTCTGGCTCACAGCGTAGAATCCCCAGTACATAAGAAGCCATGTATTATCGGCGTGGAAGAGAACTTGCGCGAATTTTGTAATAGTGTTAAATCAAAATGAATTCGTAAGCCGACGAGAGGAGAGCTGCTTAAATTCTTCCTCGGGCGCAGTAAAGGATGGACATTCAATACAGCATCACTGGCTCTGAACAGCACAGGAATGAAATTAAATCCACACCTGCAGTTCCCTCTACTCACATGTCGGAAATCAATGAGCTATTCTCTCTGTTCCATAACCAAGCCGCGCAATTCACAGACGATTTATACGGACGTAACAGAAGGACGGCTGGTTCTCACAGATGTAGTATAGCCCGTGTCCTACTGTGCAGACAATTCGATTCACAATTATTCCATGATATCCAATCAGGAGAGAGGAATTCAGTCAAAGGCAGCATCTCGGCTCCATTAGACCCGCTTCCAAAGCAATGGGAGTAATATTGTCAGCGCGTTCCGCCCACGGCAGAAATACGGGGACACGGCAGGTAACTGTGGAAGCACGTAGCTAGAGAAACACTTCCGAATATCAGAATTAACTCTCAGTTTCTGCCGTTTGCAGATGTGATAGCGACTTACCGGGAATTCCAACGGCTGAAATAACAGGGTAGTAAATGTCTTCTATCCGCCACATTACTGTATATCCCACTTGAGTGACGCAGTGAACGCTATTGTCCTGAATTCCACAGCTCGGCAAGACACTCTGGGCTGAATACAGCAACAAGCTATGATTTATACAGGGGATCAATCTGCAGTAACGGAGTCCCACCTTTGATTCTGCTATTGAACCAACAAATTACATCACCGGTGTCTCGGGTCCAAAAGCTGTCGGCATGTAACACAAACACTTTAATACTATTGGCATTAGCTCACTTAGATCCTTCTGCGTAATTTTACCAAAATGTGCAACGAGACCAATAAGTGAGCAGTCAGCGGCTCTGTTTACAACTTTTCCACAGCTGTATTGTCAATGGTCACGACTGTTCCCATTTTCCAACCTGAAACTTTCACTGTGGCTCTCTTCCCACAAGCATTCCGGAATCGATGTTTCCAGCATTTTCGGCACTTTTCACAGTCACGCCTGCTGTTTCCTCTGCAAGTAGAACCGGTTTCCCCTCAGTGTGGACGTGATCCAGGGACACATGAGAACCTTCCCAGTTTCCTTCTGCAGACTTTCAATTAACGTCATTGATTTTTTAATATATATTCAGCAGATCCACTTTGGTCGGTCAGACACCAAAACCACCCCAACACGTCCCACTATGTGCCACCAGATATGAAATGTACTCGCTGTACCGACAAGCTGTGTAGTTCTTCATCAGCACTGGACCACATCAGTGCTTACCTCATTTTGATCAGATTCCCAGTATAATGTTTATTTCCAATAACATGAAGCTCAGAGCTGTGCACGGTTCCCTCCATCTCTTAAACCATCTTCCCACATTGTGTGTGTGTGTGTGTGTGCGCGCGAATTTCCTGCCCGTGCTGTGGACTTTTAAACCTTAGTGACGGACAAAGCCGCTGTTGAATCCACCTGAGGAACAGTTGGATTTTGAAATATTGTGGAGTTCAATTAGCTGTAGGAATACAATTGGCTGTTAAGGCTGCCACTCGTTGTTCTATGAGATATAAGCGCAACCACCAACACGTTTGTCTCTGGGAAATGCTGGTATAATTTAACAGAATATATTCTCCCATGTACAGAATCCGCTCCGTATACCGGCGTTTTCAACTCCTGCTTTGTCCTTAAGATATCCGTGTAGTTAGCATTCCCCTCGCAGTGTCATGGTAGAAAGAAATGCAGGACCGCCAAATAAGGCCAGCTCTCTCTCTGTCCCCCCTCCCTTTCTTTGTGGAGTGTAAGGAGCGGTTGAGTTTCCCAGCAAGGGGGCTGGGTGGAGATGAGATCCTGGGCACCCAGGGTGAGGGGGACAGCAGAAACCTCAAATCAAACTCGTCCGAAACGAAGACAGGATGTTATAGTGGTTTATTGATTTCATCGACAAATGTAAATTAAACGATTTGTGAGCTGCTGACGTGCGGGAATAAATGAGTTGCTCCCGACTCACTCACAGTCACACACAATTAACTGACCGGCGACAACCAGGGGCAGTTTGAATAATCAGTCCCGTTTCTCACTGTCACTCTGCATCACGGAACTGATGATTATCAAATCACACTTCAGGGCCGTGTCCCAGATCACCGCAGATCCAGGGTCATTTCTGAACCCTTGCGAATTGCTTCTGGAGTGCGGAAAGATAAGGGCGGGAGTTAAAGGGGGGTGGGGGGTTATCGGCCAAATTGTCTCCATCTTGTGGACGGGTATATTCACACATTCAGACGTTTACAGGTACAGTCTCAGTCCGGGTCTAGACTCCTGTAGAGACTCCAGTTCATTCTCCCCAGTCCCACTGAAATTATTCACCGCCAGCCTGAAACGGATGGAAAAATAAAGATGAAAAAGAAACCAGATTATATAACCGTGTCAGTAACAGGGTACTGGGGTTAATGTTTCAACAATAATCACAGGCAAACATCACCAGAAAACCCGTGGATCTGATGAAATTTTTATCACATTGAACATTAACACAGACACTCACATGATCTGCTCCAGACTCGGGTGGGTCAGTATGAGCCGGCGGAGAGCGGGGACAGACTGGTCTGTGAGCGGGTTCCATCCCAGGTCCAGCTCTATCAGTGATCGGTTTGTACTGAGAGCGGAGGCGAGATCCTCAGCACCAGAATCTGTAAGTTCGACATGGTTCAGACTGGAAATGAGAGATAGAGTGAGGGTGAAGGACACAGAGAGACAGGGGCTGTACAGATTTCCAGAATTTATCAGTAACACAATTACTGATCACATTAATGTTCAGTGTCAGACACCCACAATCTCCCACAGTCTGGTACTCACTTCAGTGTCTGTATTTTACACTCCGGGTTCCCAAGAGCCGCAGACACCAGTTTCACTCCTGAATCTCCCAGGTCATTCCGCTCAAGACTAAACAGAAACAGACAAATTAATGAATGGGTCTGAAGGAATTTCTCTCACTCGGTTATTTCAGGAAACATTGAACCTTTCAGTAAATCACTGATCAGTGTTCCCATCACTGTCAATGTCCCTCACTGACCAGTTACAGGGGATTCACTGATGTCAGTAATTTAGTCTGTCGGTGTGACCCTGTAAACTCCTCATATTCTGTCTCATTGCGCGATGGTTAGGAAAGTGTTCCTGACTTGTGAGTGGATCGGAAGGGACAGGGTTGAAGGGGTAAAGTCCCAAAGTGAGGAAGATTTGTGAATAGAGAAATGTCGGTGGGAAATGACACCATCTGAGGAAAAGGATGGAAAGACGGGACATGAAGGAGGAAGGGGGATGTGAAAGAGAGATCCCACAGGACGAAGCGGGATGGAGAAGAGAGATTCCACAGCAGGAACGGAGTTGGGGAAGAGACATCTCACAGGAGGAAGGGGGATCGCATTTGTCACAATTCTTCACAATCATATTCACTATAGTTTTACCCAAATCCCTTTACATTGAAACAACACAAAGGAACAATTTCACAGTTCAGAGTGAGAGAAAAATTAAGTTACCTCAATACCTGGAACTTGTGCAGCCAGGGTCCCAGCTGCTGGATTCCTTCACACAAAATGTGGCAGTACGACAGGTCGAGACGTTTTATTGTATCACAGAGTTTGACAACATGAGACAGGACCGCGCAGTCAACTGGGATCAGTGTCATTCCACTGAATGAAAGTTCTTCCACAGATCCCAGTGCGGTCTGAGTCAGTTCACGATTCTGAGACTCAAACAGGTAGTGAAATGTGTTCAGGAGCCTCCTTTTACCAGCTTCACTCGATGTGTTTTCACTCTGGCGTTTAACCTCCTCCTTCACCCAGTCCATCACCCGGCAGGTTGTTTCATGAGGAAATGGACCCAGAAACTCCTCCAGACCTCGAGCTGTCATTGGGGAGGAGAGACCAGCAACAAAACGGAGAAATACCTCAAATCGCCCATCTGTCGTATTGTGGGCTTCAGTGAGGAATTTCAGGATATCCTCGGGATGTATAGTCAGGAATTGTGCGACTGCAGCTGCAAACTCTTGGATGGTGAGGTGTGGGAATGTGTACACCACACACTGGGCAGAATCCTCTCTCCCCAAAAGCTCCATCAGGAACCCAGACAGAAACTGGAATGGCTGCAGATTGTAGTTGTTCAAATCTCCATCTGTAAACACAGTTCTCTTATCGGACACTCCTCTGAAGGCCATCTGACCAACCCTGAGTAACACATCACGGGGGTTCTCCATCTCACGGCTGTGGTTTTTCAGGATGCTGTAAATATAGTAGGAATACAGTTGGGTGATGGTCTTGGGAATTTGCTGTGGGTCCCTGCCTCTTTGTGTGAAGAAAGGGCCGAGTGCAAGTGCGAGGATCCAGCAGTAGGAGGGGTTGTAGCTCATGGTATACAGGATCTCGTTCTCCTTCACGTGTTTGAAAACAGCTGCCGCCACCGTCTGATCATCAAAATGCTTCACGAAATATTCCTTCCATTGCTCACCAGCAAATCCCAGGATTTCTGCCCAGACCCTGATATCTGCCTTTTCCAATAAATGTAACGCAGTGGGGCGTGTGGTCACCAGCACCGAACACCCTGGGAGCAGCTTGCCCTGGATTAAACTGTACACAATGTCAGACACTTCACACCAGCACTCGGGATCTGGACACTGGTGCTTAGGTTCTGTATCTCTCCATTTGTCTGCAAAATAGATTCTGTGTTTGAATTCATCCAAACCATCGAATATGAACAACAATCCCTGTGGGTTCTTCCAGACATCTCTCAGGAAATTCCCAAAGTAAGGATACTGATCCAGAATCAGTTCCCTCAGGTTTGTTCTGCAGTTAATGGAGTTTAACTCCCGGAATTTGAAACTAAAGACAAACTGGAATTGTTGGAATATTTTCCCCGTGGCCCAGTCATAAACAATCTTTTGTACCATTGTTGTTTTCCCAATCCCCGCGACTCCGGCCACTGCTGCTGATCTCCCAGATTCGGATTTACTTCGGGAAAAGCTGCTCTGGAATAACTGATCAGTCTGGATTTTTTCCATCTCTCCGTGGAGATGTTTCTCTCTCCAACGCTCGTGGTCTCTGCGTCTTGCCAGCAGCTCATGTTCAACCAGTCTCCGATCTCGAACAGCAGAAATGACGATGAGCTCAGCGTATCGATCAACCAGGTGGAAAACCTTCACCTTCTCCCTCATCAGAACCGTGTTCACTCTCAGTGTTTCAGTTTGTGCCCGCAGAGTCTCCATGTGTTTCTGTTGAACATCTTCAATGGGAACAGACAGTGTTCAAACTGTTAGATGTCTCAACTCAGAACTCATTATTTAAGCACACAAGAGTGAGCCCAAAGCTATTGCATTAGTTGAATTAATCAATGAATGTCCGTACAGTAAAGTAAATTTGCATAACAGTCCCCTGACTGAACAGAGAGGCCTGGTCTGGATAAACACATGGTCATCATATTTCCATATTAACTGTGCTGTGAAGATGAGAATTTCCCTGGTAGTTTACTGACCCCCGACTGTCCCGTACTGGACACCCTCTCACTACAGCCACAGATATCACTGTTCATGTGGAAGAAACTTTTAATCCCCATTGTTGAAGAGGTGTGTGTGTGGAGATAGAGAAAAGGGACGTTGGCATTCTGTCAAAGGAACAGGTCGGGGAATCACAGCTCCCCCCTCCCCTCTCAACATCACTGATTCAAAATGCAAAGAAGTATATTCGCTGATCAGCATCTGCTCTGTGGCTGGGTGGCTGGGGGAGAAAATGTCAATGTCTTGTTCAGGAGATTGAGACAGTCAGCATTTTGACACAAACCACAGACAATCCACCCACCCCCCACTTCCATCATCACAGATGATGCTCAGCTCACTGGGTTCGTCCAGAAAATGGTTCGAGACGGCAGATCTGCAGTACCGGGTCTCTTAAAGAGTCTGTGTTGTAAATGCTCAACAGATCCAAGATTGAATATACACGTGTAAAGGAGAAGGAAATAATTGTTATTCTGGCTCTGATGAAGCTCAAACTCAGATAGTGTATGCAATGGAAAACTCATGTATTTTTTTCAATCGTTCTGGTGGTGGGGTGCGGTTGTTAGTTGTGGATGTGTTGATCTGTCTTACTGCTTGAGGAAAGTAACTGATTTTGATTTTGAGTTTGCGGGGCAAACAGCCCATAGGCAGGATAGGGGGGATCCTTCCTAACGCTGTTGGCCCTTTTCCAGAGCCGTTCTGCAAAAACGTCCCTGATGAGAGGTGGGATGGGAGTGCCGGTGATACGTTTGGGCAGTTTTGACTACCCGTTGTCCAATTGGCCACAGTTATGCAGCATGTTGGCCTGCCCTCTGCATCACAGCTGTCGAAGGACGCGAATGTAGATGTGAGTACAGGTCAGCCAACGTCTGTGGAAACGGGAGAGACCACTGGTCTATGGCTTTAAATACACGTTTGAAAACCATGTTGTTTACAGGTCGGGAGTTAAAGAGAGCAGAGACCGAGGAATTTTGGTAGCAGCCAGCATGAAGTCTCATTACACTGTGATGTTTAAGCATTCTCCTCATTTAGATAATAGTCCACCCTATTGTTTCTCTTGCCAAAATGCATTACCATTCATTCCCCAACATTGTAATCCATTTGCGACACTCTTCCAATTCGTCGAAGTTTTGCTGCAATCGCATTGCTTCCTCAGCACTATCTGCCCCTTCGCCAATTTTTGTATCATCAACAAATGCGGTCAGTAAAGGAGCCCAGCAGAAGCAACTGATTGGGCAACCAAGGTCAAGTGACCAAGCGGTTTTGAAAGACTGATACCAATAAATAGAGGGGTAGCTCAAGTGGAGCGGCCAGTGCAAAGCTGCCAGTAGAGGTCTGGAGCTTTGGGGCTTTGACTCATGGAGCGGCCTTGTCGAGGGTAGAGCCTTGTGAGGGAACTGCGAGTCTTTGGCTTGAGAGATTTTGGCAGTTTGACTGTGCAATCAAGTCAATTACGATTTGAATATCTTAACAGAAAGCAGTTAATTAGACAATTCAAGATTTGAATAGCTCAGAATCAGCAGAAAGCAGCTGATTGAGCAATCGAGCTCAGGTGACCAAGCAGTTTGAAAAACTCAGACAAATAAATAGAGGGGTAGCTCAAGTGGAGCGGCCAGTAAAGGAGTGGAGCTTTGCGGCTTTGACTCGGGGAGCAGCCTTGTTGAGGAAAGGGCGAGTCTTTGGTGAGGAAGCTGAGGGAGGAGACTACGCCACAGTTGGTGAGGGTGAGAGGTGGTGAAGAGATGACAGGTAAATTGGTTCAGTGTGATGCTTGCCTGATGTGGGTGGTCAGGGACACTGATGGTGTTTCCGGCTGCTACAACTGTGAAAAGCGTGTCCAGGTTCAGATCCTGAAAGACCGTGTTAGGGCACTGGAGAGGAAACTGGATGACCTCAGGTTCATCCAGGAAAAACGTGAGTTTTCTGGACAGGACCTACAGTGAAATCGTTACATCCGAAGATAACAGAGGAGAGAACGGGGGCAACGATGAGGAAGAGATGGAAGCTTGAAGTACAGGAGACCCCGGGGGATGTGCCTCTTGAAATCATGTTCACCCTCTTGGAAGCTTGGGACAGAAGACACTGCCAGTCTGAGAGGTGGACGGGTCTGCGAGTCAAAAATTGGCACTGAAGCAAAGCCAAAGAGACAGACGACTGGCAGAGCTGTGGGTTTTAGATTCTTAGACCACTGGGATCAGTTTCGGGGTAAGGATGAATTGTACAAAAGGGACGGGTTGCACCTTAGCAGTCAGGGGACCAGCATTCTGGCAGGCAGGTTTGCCACTGCAACACGCATATGTTTAAACTAATAAGTGTGGGGAGGAGATGAACTGGAAATATAAGGATGGAATTAAAGGGAAAGAGTGAATAAGAAAAGTTAAGAAAGACATCAGAATTTACGGGGCAGAAAGCTCAGGAGGGGATCGGAGAGTATGGCCAAGTGCAATAGGACCAATGTGACAAGAAGGGGAGTAATGGATTAAAAGTATTATATATAGATGAGCTTGAATTTCAGTTGGAAGTTGGTAAGTATGATGTTGTAGGAATAACAGAGACATGGCTGCAAGAGGACCAGGGCAGGGAAATGAATATTCAAGGATATACATCCTATCGGAAGGACAGACAGGTGGGCAGACGGGGTGGGGTGGCTCTGCTGGTGAGGAATGAAATACAGTCCCTTGCAAGGAGTGACATAGAATCAGGAGATGCAGAGTCAGTATGGGTAGAACTGAGAAATTGTAAGGGCAAAAAGACCCTAATGGGAGTTATCTACCGACCCCCAAATAGTAGCCTGGATATAGGGTGCAAGTTGAATAAAGATCTAAAATTAGCATGTTGCAAAGGTAATACTACAGTTGTAATGGGGGATTGCAACGTACAGGTAGACTGGGAAAATCAGATTGGTACTGGACCCCAAGAAAGGGAGTTGGTGGAGGGTCTCTAGATGGATTCTCAGAGCAGCTTGTGCTGGAGCCTACCAGGGAGAAGGCAATTCTGGATGTAGTGTTGTGTAATGAACCGGATTTGATAAGGGAACTCTAGGTAAAGGAGCCAATAATATGTTAAGTTTTAATCTACAATTTGAGAGGGAGCAGCAGGATCAGTGATTCTCACCGTGGCTAACAAGGGAAGTCAAGGAGAGTATAAAATATAAGAGAGAAGAAGTATAACATAGCAAAGATGAGCGGGAAGCCAGAGCACTGGGAACATTTAAAGAACAATAAAAGATTACTAAAAAAGGCAATATGCGGAGACTATAAAGGAGGATAGTAAAAGCTTCTTTAGGTATGTGAAGAGGAAAAAGTTAGTTAAAACTAAAGTTGGGCCCTTGAAGGCAGAAACAGGTGAATTTACTATGAAGAGTGAGCAAATGTCAGACGAGTTGAACAGATACTGTGGATCTGTCCTCACTAGGGAAGACACAGACAATCTCCCAAATATAATAGTGGCCAGAGGACATAGGATAATGGAGGGACTGAAGGAAATTCACATTATGCAGAAAAAGGTGTTGGGTAGTCTGATGGGACTGAAGGCTGATAAATCCCCAGGGCCTTATGATCTGCATCCCAGGGTACTTAAGGAGGTGGCTCTAGAAATCATGGACGCATTGGTAATTATTTTCCAATGTTCTATAGATTCAGGATCGGTTCCTGAGAATTGGAGGATAGCTAAAGTTATCCCGCTTTTTAACAAAGAGGGGAGAGAGAAAACAGGGAATGATAGACCAGTTAGCCAGACATCAGTGGTAGGGAAGATGCTGGAGGCAATTATAAAAGATGAAATAACGGTACATGTGGATAGCAGTAACAGGATCCGAGTCAGCATGTATTTACGAAGGGGATATCATGCTTGACTGATCTTCTGAAATTTTTTGAGGATCTAACTATGAAAATGGACAAGAAAGAGCCAGTGGATGTAGTGTACCTGGACTTATAGAAAGCCTTTGATAAGGTTCCATATAGGAGATTATTGGGCAAATTAAAACACATGGTATTGGGGGTAGGGTATTTACATGGATAGAAAATTGATTGGCAGTCAGGAAACAAAGAGCAGGGATTAATGGGTACTTTTCAAAATGGCAGACAGTGACTCGTCGGGTACCACAAGGGTTGGTGCTGGGACCGCAGCTATTTACAATATACATTACTGATTTAGATGAAGGGATTAAAAGGAACATTGGCTAATTTGCAGATGACACAAAGCTGGGTGGTAGTGTAACATATGAGGAGGATAGACTCCAACGCTTCAATCACTTAGGTTAGGCAAACTGGCCTGTAATTCCACAAACAAGAGAGAATCTGCAGATGCTGGAAATCCAAGCAACACACACAAAATGTTGGAGGGACTCAGCAGGCCAGACAGCAGCTGTGGAACAGCTGACGTTTTCTTTCGAGATCCTTCGGCAGGACGGGAGACAAAAAGCTGAGGAGTAGATTCGGAAGGTGGAGGGGGAGGGGGCGGAGGGAGAGAGAAGTGACAGGTGACAGGTGAAACTTGGAGGGGAGGGGATGAAGCAAAGTGTATGAAGTTGATTCTTGATAGAGACAGGAGGCCATGGAAGCAAGGAAAAGGTGGGGAGGGTCACCAGAGGGAGGCGATGGACAGGCGAGGGGATAACATGTGAGACGTACGAGGGCATGGGGAACGGTGAAGGGGGAGAGGAAGCCTTTCTGGAATCTTAAGAAATTGATATTCATGCCATCAGGTTGGACGCTGCTCAAAAGGTGTTGTTCCTCCAACCCGAGTGTGGCATTATCCTGACGGTGCAGGATGTCATGGACTGACGTATCGGAATGGGAATGGGAAGTGGAAATAAAATGGGTGGCCACTGGGAGATCAGGCTTGTTCTGGCGGACACAGTGCAGACGCTCGGCACTGGTTTCATCGAGAGACAACAGACCATACCGAGATCAACTACGCCTCCCTCTTTTGCTCTCTCCACCCACTATTTTCCTTTCTTCCATGCCTTCTGTCTCTTTTACTAACCAACTTCCTCGCTCTTTGCTCATCCCTCCTCCTCCAAATTTCACCTATCGCCTGGCATTTCTCTCTCCCCTCCCACCCCGCCCGCCAGCTTTCAAATCGACTCCTCAGCGTTTTATCTCCAGTCCCATCGAATGTTCTCAGCCCGAAACGTTTACTCTACTTTCTCCATAGATGTGCTGAGTTTCTCCATCATTTTCTGTGTGATAGACTATAACTTATTTCTTTTGTCTTCATCCCTTCTTTATGCTTCTTTTTGTTACCTATTGTTAGATTTTAGAAGCTTCCAAATCAACTAGCTTTCCTCTCACTTCTGCTACATTTTATTGCGTTTCCTATTCTATTATGAAGTCCCTAGCTGCCTCATAAGGGATCATTACAATAATCTCCCTGATAAGATCTGATCTCAGTGTGTCAGGGATCTGTAGGGTCTCACAGAGTACTGGGAACCTGTCAGAGCTGTGTGGAGACTCACAGTGCATCAGGACCTTGCCAAGGTTCTGTGGTGTCTAAAGGCGTGACTGGACCCTGTCAGGGGTGTTAGAGGCTTCACAATGTGTCAGAACCCTGTCAGTGGTGAGTGGTGTCTCATGGTGTGTTGGGACACTGTCTGAGGTGTGTGGGGTCCCACAGTATGTCAGGACCCTGTCATTAGTGGGTGGGGATTCACAGTGTGTCCGGACCCTGTCAGGGGTATGAGCTGTCTGACAGTGTGTCAGGAACCAGTCAGGTGTGTGTGGGGATTCAGTGTATCAGGATGCTTTCAGAGGTGTGTGGGGGTCTCCTAGTGTACCTGTAACCTGTCAGGTCTGTGTGGGGTCTCCCAGTGTGTCAGGAATCTGCGAGGGGTGTGTGGGGTGTCTGTGTCGGAACCCTGTCAGGGGTGTGTGGGGTCTCACAGCGTGACAGGATCCTGTCAGTAGTGCGTGGGTCTCTCTATGTATCAGCAACTTGCTGGGTGTCCGTGTGGTCTCACTGTGTGTCAGGACCCTGCCAGGTGTTTGTGGGGTCTCACAGTGTGACAGGACCCTGTCATTAGTGGGTGGGGATTCACAATGTGTCAGGACCCTGTCAGGGGTGTGTGTGGTCCCACAGTATGCCCAGAACCTGTCAGGGTTGTCTGGTGTCTGGCTGTGTGTCAGGACCTGCCAGCGATGAGTGTGGTCTCAAAGTGTGTCAGGACCCTGCTCGCGATATATGGGGTCTCACAGAGTTTCTGGACCATGCCAGCGAACTGTGAGGTCTCATAATGTGAGAAGACCTTACCACAGTGTGTCATGACCGTGTCTGGGGTGCGTGGGGTCTCACAGTGTGTCAGGACCATGTCAGAGATGTGTGGGGTCTCACAGTGTGTCAGGACCGTTTCTGGGGTGTGTGGGGTCTCAAACTGTGTCAGAACCCTGTCAGAGGTTGTGTGCCGTCTCGCAGTGTGTCTGAACCCTGTCAGGGGTGTGTGGGGTCTCCATTCAAAGTGTTCGGCTGTAATTGGAAGCGTAGGAAAACATTAATTGTAGACATATTTTCTTTAGAGAATATGACAGTGGTAGAAATGGTGTTCTTCAATAATCATGGAGAGATTCTGTTTCATGTACAGAAATGGCTGTAGGAATTTCACTGTCGTGTTTGTTCCCTCAGCAAACAACATGAGGAATAGTAAAAGAAAAGGTTGTAGCGATTTACCAAACCCATGGTGCAGAGAAACTGAGGGGTTTCATTGATATGATGTGGACTGGAACAGCATTAACAGAGGTGAGTAGTTTGTAAACATCCTGATTCATCTCACTCTGGTCCCATATTTAAATTATCATCTTTGGAATTTGTTCTTGTAATTGAGAGAGACAGAACAAGGGTTCTGGCGGAGGTTCCTTATATTTCTGTTGAGAGCTTTGAATAATCAGGTAAAACATGGGCTGATGCAATATTAATAAGTTTTGTGATGTTTGTCTTTCCTAAGCTCTCTCCTCTGTTAAATGTGCATTTGAGTGATCTAACTCAGTCTGCAGTGATGAAGCCTCACAATGTCTTGAGCCCAGGAACTGCCCCGGGCTCCGTTTTCACAGTAGTGTAGTGTAGATGTAGTGAGCTTTCCATCCAGACGGTCGCAGTTTAACTAATTGCAATATTATTTAGAGATATTTTCAGTCATTTTCTCCTTCCTTGCTGCGATCCCATAACCCTTGGTTTCTCTGTGAGTGGACAGCGATCACCAGTTTGTCGCGGTTGAAATGTCTTTTACCAGAGGGAATGTATTGAAGGTGAGATGCTGTAGAATGAAGCAGGATGTGAGGGAGAGCTTTTTTATTCATCAGAGAGCCGTGGCTGCATGGACCGCACTGCCCGGTAAGGTGATAGAGACAAATTATTAGAAGCTTTTTAGAGACGTTTGGATATACACATGGATGTAAGGAAGATGAAGGAGTATGGACATGGTGCAGGAAGGAGAGATTAGAGTTCGGCTATGTAGATTTACCTCTCAGCTGGTTCGGCACAATATTATATGACTAATGACCTATTCCTGTGTTATACTCTTCAATGTTCAATGCACGTTCACTTACCTTTCAGCTCACTGAGAACCTTGATTAAACCTTGAGCGGTGTTTGATCGATGGGAGTGATCACAACCTGTTTGAATTTAAACACATTGAGGGAATGATGTGTAAAATTTTAAAGTGTGCTATATTCAATCCAAATTTGAATTAATCTCTGATATTTTCTCACCATATATCTGTATTTCGTTCAGAATTTTGTCCAACATTGGAACATCATTCCACATTTTCACAAAGGTTTCCCACATCACCCTCTGGGCACGGGAGCCTTTCTCCATCACCAGGCTCAGGAGGAGTTTAGAACTGTCCGCCCGCTCTCCCTTATCAGCGAGATCAGAAATTTTCTGTGAAGAGTAACAGTGAACATATTGGCGACTGACAGATTCACACAGAGAATGAGAAGTAAATGATGTGCTGTGTAACGGGATCAGACTGAGCAGTCACCCGGACGGGTGCTGAACCAGTCTGGACATGGACTGTACATTCTGAGTGCAGAGCACAGGGAGGGACATTCACTGTGAACCTGGTCCACCAGTCAATGAGATCCTGGCTGGTCTGTGACCGCTTCATTGACGTGGCTCCAATTCCATAAATAATCCCTCACTGGATTTGACGGTGTAAAACAGACACCATAAAATAACGATCACAGAGGAAGAAATAAAACTGGATGATTTTATTTTATATAACAGAATGAACAGCCTCAGAGAAGTTGCAGAACTTATGATGTGATTCATCTCCTCAGTCCGCCAGTGTCCAACATGACAGCGGATTACTGGGTGACATCTGACACCTTTCACTTCCCTTTTCCAGTAGAGGTTTTCTCAGTGATTACACGTTACAACATGGCAATGTTCCCCGATTCACACTGCATGGAGTCACAGATTGTAACAGAATTATCTCCACCCAGAACTGAACACACCCAGGCTCCTGTGGCATTCACTGATGATGTTCCGGTTCTCACTGACATCCTGCCGTCACTCTGTACATTCTTCACATTGAAACTTCCTGTCATATTTGCAATTAATGCTGTTACTCACTCTGAACATCGAGCAGCTCCCCACCAGTCCGTGGGTTCTTTTCAACTCTTTCCATATCTGGTTCAGATTCACATGATCCGGATTGCATGTGGAGTATTTATTTCCCAGTTGTTCTTTTATCTAATTTCATATCCGTTGAGTCAGTTCCAACAGCCATCAGTCCTGTGATGTGGGAAAATTCAAACCCATTCTCCCTCCCACTCACCCGATGTTCCTCTCCGCTGAACTGTTTCTCAGCCTTTAACGCCAGGCTCACTCCGTGAACCCGTCCTTCCATCGCCTGCTCCAGCCTGTCCCGGTAGAAGTCTGTCAACTGCAGCAGCTGGAAATCATCCCAGCTTGCCAGGAGCTCGGTGATCACTGAGCCCGGACCTGTGAAGGAACATGAGGAGCATTAAAGAAATTACGGACCTCATACTGGACAGTAACTTTATCGTTGGAACCTAAAGATCACCAAACACAGTCCGAAATATATGTATATGGGGATGGGGATGTGGGGGGGGGGGGGGAGAGGTGGGGTGGAACGGGCTTTGGCCGGGGGATCGGTGGCGCCGGTGTTGTAGGAGCGGGTATAGTTTCATCTGTTGAAGGCTGCTCTTTCGTGTCCCCAGGAATATCCCTCTCTGTTTGGAAAGGACTCTACTTATTCCTAAGAATATAGTAACCCAGCGTCATCACTCCCCTGGTGCTGCCCATCACCATGGCTTTGCTCTGGGTTACTGTCTGCCTGCCTGGTCAATCCCTTCCTCAGTAAATCTCTGGAGAATCTCATAAAATGCTTTAGGTACTCAGCATGTCAGGCAGCATCTGTGGAGGAGAATAAGCAATCAACATTTCGGGCCAAGGCCCTTCATCGGACTGGAAATGAGGGATCAGAGATTCTAGATATTGCCACGTTACCTTCCATTCATTGTGGTCCTCATCCGAAATGTCAAATCTTTATTACTCTCCATGGATGCTGCCTGACCTGCTGAGTTCTGCCAATATTTTTTGTGTCTTTTTATTGCCCAAAACTTTCAGCATCTGCAGAATGCCATGTCATCTAGAGTAACTCGCTATTTTAATGTGCATCACGATCTGTTAGAGGAGCAGCAGCAGACGGTAATTGTACACCTTCTACGTTTGACTGTATTTCCCCCAGAAATGTTAACTCTCTCTCTTATCTCTCTGATCAGTTTTCACAAACACTTTGTGAATTCCCAATATTTATTTTTTTTAAACTTTTTTTATTGCATTTTTAAATGGTTACAAAGTATGAAAAAACAATGTATATAACCCATACCCCCTCCCCTTAACCCCTCCCCCCTAACTGCCCTATAGAAAAGAAAGAAAGAAAGAAAGAAAGAAAGAAAGAAAGAAAGAAAGAAAGAAAGAAAGAAAGAAAGAAAGAAAGAAAGAAAGAAAGAAAGAAAGAAAGAAAGAAAGAAAGAAAGAAAGAAAGAAAGAAAGAAAGAAAGAAAGAAAGAAAGAAAGAAAGAAAGAAAGAAAGAAAGAAAGAAAGAAAGAAAGAAAGAAAGAAAGAAAGAAAGAAAGAAAGAAAGAAAGAAAGAAAGAAAGAAAGAAAGAAAGAAAGAAAGAAAGAAAGAAAGAAAGAAAGAAAGAAAGAAAGAAAGAAAGAAAGAATGAATGAATGAATGAATGCCTGGTTGTTGGAAGATCTCCACATGCTCCATGGAATTCGTAATAACTTTAATATGTATATTTATTTCTTTCCCCTAATAACCAATTGTTTCATCTTCAGAGCATCTATATATTTAATCCTGTCTTTTGTAAATAAGGGCTCCAAATTTTCAAAAATGTTTCATATTTATCTCTTAAATTATAAGTATTTTTTTCTAATGGAATACAACCATAGATTTCTTTCTTCCAAGAATCTATACTTAAATGTGTATCCGATTTCCAAGTAACTGCAATATTAATGTCATTTGATCAATTAAAGAATAAATATAAAATATCAAACAACACTTTATTTTGTTACTTTCAATTAAAGGCTTATTTAAGAGAAAAATTAGGTCAAACAATGTTATTGCCGAAATCTAATGAAATAGAAATTTTAATTCAAAAAGGAAATATCAAATAATTTATATCTTGCATGTATAATTTGATTCAAAGACAGGTAATTAAGCAAGGAGTCCATAAGTCAAGACAAAAATGGGAAAGTGATTTGAATATTAAAATTGAAGAAACAAATTGGTCAAGAATTCCCAATATTGAATTAAATACAGCCGCAGAATCAGCAGAGTATTTATAAATTAAAATAATTCGCCAACATACCCGTGTCCTTTCCCGATGTTGACGACACTGGAAGTCCTCGCCTGCCCGCGCATTGACCCATTGTGAGGACAGGTGTGATCAGCTTTTGTTTCTCTGTAACAAAACAAATAACAGGAGGGTCAAACATTAATTGGGGTTTACAGGAGAACACTGTTTTGTTTTTAAACTGAGGCAAACACTTCCAAACATCTTGGGCCTGTCCACTGAAGCCTTGACAGGGCCTGATCCAGCTGAGCCCATCGATTTCCGCTCTCTCCATCTATTGTACAACGTGCCGGGACTTCCGGGGTACCTACGTGCTATATTGCACACAATTCCCTTTTCGGAGCCAATCTTGTGTCCTCGACCGGGAGTGATGTGTCAATGCAATGGCAAGGCAGGTTGAGCAGACAGCGCCCACTGCTTTGGCCCTCCTACCACTGGTGGATGGTGAGTAATGGACAGCCGTTACAGCAGTGTGGGTTGAAACATTTCTGCCGATTAATGGGACATCCATTCCTCTCGTCACTGAATTATACAGATTTCTCAGTCACACCTGATTCTCACCATCTCCTTTCAGTTTTTCATCCCCTGGCATTGACACCAGTGGCAATGCATGGTTTGAGTCTATATAGAATCACTCTGACATCCTGAACAATGCAATCTCACACATAGCATCATGGCATCTTGTTCTGAACCACTATGCTATCTCCGGCAGAACTTTAAGACCATTATTATCATCTAAACTCGGTTAAGATTTCTTTGGACATATCACCTGGCTATTATCAGATAGGTTAATGGTACCTTGTTAAGCACAATGTAGACCCGCCATATATCCGAAACAGCAAGTTGGGAAAAGTCATTGTAACCTGTTGCAATATGAAGCAGACTCCTGAATTTAGTATCAAACTTTCTAACCATGCCATGTACATTCATATACAAATCAATGTCATGAATATCTAATTAACGAGGCCTCGACACTGACATGCACTTCCCACTCGTCACGGACATCCATTCGTTAAATCCATCTTCAGTCATCACCCTCTGCTTTCTGTCATTGAACCCGGTGTGAATCCAGCTCACCAGCTCCACGAGAATCCCACGTGACCTATCCTTCCAGGTGAGCTGCCATGCCGGATCTTGTTACAGACTTTTCCAAAGGTCAGATGAATATGTTACAATCCAGCAACAATGAATATATGATTGAAACAGAGTTTTTATAACAAATAAAACATTTCTTAAACACTGCTAAAAAAAAACAAAAAGTAAACAAAAGACTAACAACCGGAAGTCAGCTGCGATGTGGCAGCTCGAACAGTTCTTAAAGCGAGAATCCGAAAACAGTCCTTAAAACGGTAAAGCAAAAACAGTTCTCATAAGTAGTAATACGAAAATCCAAAATTTTACCCAGTCGCTTAGGAGACACTTCTTGAAACCATTTAAATTCTCTTTCACGTTGTGTTATTGCTGTTCCCAGACAAAGTATGTTTTGATCCAAGGATTCATAATGAAGAAAATGAAACGGCTTAAAGACACTGACCTTTCTTTGGCGAAACTTTACCCAACCCTCTATTCTACCGACAGAACAGGAGTTACCATGGACATAGCTGACAAATTCCTTCCGAATGAGAATCAAACAAGGTCGAACCTGCTTGACCGTCGAAATCAACTTTCCTCGATCATTAACTTACCGAACTTCAAATCTTCACTCTCCAATGACTGGACTGGCAGTATTATGGCAAAACTGACGGCAATAACCATTGACTTAAGGCAGAAAGTGAAACTCCACTTTTAAATGAATCTGCGTCATAACATCCGAATACACAGAAACGTGGAGTCACTACCATATTCAACCACGAACTGCCCACGTCACAGGATGGGGTTGGGGGGGGGGGAAACTATCACATGACCTCTCACTGGGGGGAAAATTACATCACTCCCCCATCACAAGACCATTAACTCATCTCCAGCATAGCTTCAATTACATCATGGTCACCTGACTGTTATAAGATACCCACAGGTACATAACATCACTGCTCTATTTTATCTATCTTCAGTTAGCTCTTCAAAAGTTTCCAGAATACTTGTCAGATATGATGTCCCACTGAGTGGTGCAGATGACAATTTCCCCACAATCAATGTCCAGCCGACCGGGGCTTCAGCTTCACGGCAGACTGAGGAAATTCCAATCCAGATGTAGAATTGCCGACCTGGACTGAAGCTTCCATACTGCCAGTTCCATACCCGCAGAGTCACTAACCCAATATTATGACCCATACAAAGACGTTTTGGTGCCGGCGATTTGCCGTGGTGTTCCTGCCATTTCCGATTCACAAACTGATGTTGAACTGGAACCTAAAGACCCTTTGCCGGGGCCGGGGCTCGGGCTGGTTCACCGGTCTGTAGATTGTGAGAGGATGCAGATACACTTCAGCTTGTTTCCAACAACTAAACTGAGCAGGTTTGATCACAATGGCATTGCTGTGTGGGAGCTTGTCCAGCACAGCTGTCTGCCATGCCTCCGCTGAATGTAGCAGGAAGAAAATATAAAATTATAAAGTAGAAAAATATGGGATCTCCGTACGTCAGGTTACATCCGTGAAAGTCGAAATGGTGGAAGATCTTTCATCTGAATTGCAACTGTCCAAGATGCTGTCGATCGGCTTTTCCAGTATTTTCGTCTTCTTACTTTAAATTTCCTGCAACTGTAGCTTTATCCCTCCTCTTTATATTATGCACAGATGGTAACTGATTGTAAAATACCAGCAACACGCTAAAATGTTTGTTGGTTATCAGTTCATTCTGACCCTGGTGTAATACACTCCATACAATCAATGCCGGACGAATGGCCGCTTTCAGTGTGTTGGGAATATGTAAAGCAATTATCGACCCCAGGCTTCGATCCATCTGGAGCTTGGATCCGATAACTGGCCAGTTGTTGGAAGTAAAGTTCCCCAGGTACATCTCAATGGATGGGTTCAATCTCGGCATCAGCACCTCACCCCCTCCTGGGACCAGAACACCAGGGGCTGAGCGGCGGCTGCTCTCAGGCGTTTTAGTGTGAAGGACCTACAACCCGGACGGACCCCTGCGGTTTGTGTCCAGGAAGTGGAACGAGGCCGCCAGTTCAAGGAAGTTAACGGGACTCACTGCCCAACATCTCCCCCCCTCCCCCCCCCCCCCACACCGGGATCGGCCTCAGTACTCACCTATGGGAAATTGTCGGTCGCGTTCACCCCGAGTGACCGGCCTCAATACTGACCGATGAGAACTTGATCAAATTGTTCCCCAGACGAGATCTGTCCTCCGGCTCCCAGCCGATGATCCGCTTCAACAGAGAATAGAAAAAAAAAACCACCGCCCATCCGGGGACTGTGAGAGCGGGGGCGGAGCTTCGACGGCGGAACCCTCACGTGCTGCAGATTGGCGTATGAAATGGGAGTGAGAAACAGGATCATGTGACGGGAGGAGGGTCTCCCATCTGAACCGGTTTTACACGCTGCCCGACCTACCTGCCGCATTTTACACCTTATTTCGTATTTACACCAACTACAATTTTCAATTTTTCCCTCTGCATCTTCCATGTCCCGATCACTCCACCACCCGGTTCTTAGAGTTACGGGATCAATTCCCATCCCGGTCCGATACGGAATTCCCACTCCAACAGGAGTTATGCAGGTTTCATTGAAAACACTTCTATGTTTATAAACACTAGTTTCTATTTACATTCCTCCGGAGCCTCACTGGACAGGAACACTGAAACATCAAGTGAGAAACAGGAGGAGGTGGCCATTCTGTCCCTTAAACCATCAACAAGATGACGGCAGCTCTTCAATCTCAGCCACATGTTTGTGCCCGATCCTCATTTCTTCGATCCCTTCGCTCTGCACACGTCTGCCGGCCTCTGTCTGTTCCCGTATGTCTGATTATCAGCCACACACAGACGACTTGTTGCCGGCTATTTGACGTTGTGTTCCTGCCATTTCCGATTCACAGACTGAGGTGGGACGGGAACCTAACCTAAGGGTCTTCTGCCTGCGCTGTTGCTCAGGATGGTTCACCGGTCTGTAGATTGTGAGAGGATGCGGATACACTTCAGCTTGTCTCCAGCAGCTAAACTGTGGACATTTGATCACTATCTTCTTGCTGTGTGGGATCTTGCACAGCACAGTTGGCTGTGATGTTTCCCTCAGGGTTGCAGAAACTCAATGTAAAATTTTAAAATGGAAAATGCTGGCAACGCAGTAGATCAGGCCACATCTGTGAAAGGGGAAATGGTGAAGACACAGTTTCAGATCTGGGGCTATCCAAGATGCTGCAGATCTGCTGTAAGTTTCCAGAAATCTCTCTTTTCTACTTTAAATTACCTGTAAGAACAGGTTTTGTTTATCCTTACTGGACAGATATTAACTGATTGGAGTTTCGCGGATGTTGTTCACTTATTCAAGAAAGTGAATTGAGAGAGCCCAGGAAATTGTACACCAACGATATTTATTTCACTGGTTGGGAAATTGATGGGGAAGATCCTGTGAGATCCTGATTTATGAACATTTGTGGAAGCGTAATATGATTAGGAATAGTCAAAGTAAGATCATGACTTACGAGCCCTATTGAAGTGTTTAAGGATGTGACTAACCATATTGATGAAAGTAGAGCAGTTTATGTAGTGTATATGGATTTTAGCAAGGCATTTGATAAGGTACCCCATGCAAGGGTTATTGAGAAAGTAAGGAGGCATGGGATCCAAGGAGACCTTGCGTTGTGTATCCAGAATTGGCTTATCCACAGAAGGCAAACAGTGGTTGCAGATGGGTCGTATTCTGCATACAAGTCAACGATTAGTGCTTCTGTTCTGGGACCCCTTCACTTAGCAATTTTTAGAAATGGCCTGGATGAGGAAGTGGAGGGATAGGTTAGTAAATTTGCTAATGACACCTAGGTTGGAGGTATTGTGGATAGTGTGGAGGATCTGTCAGAGGTTACAGCGGGACATCGATAGGATGCAAAGCTGGGCTGAAAAGTGGCAGATGCAGTTCAGCCAAGATAAGTGTTAGGTAGTTCATTTTGCTAGGTCAAATATGATGGTAGAATATAGTATTAATGGTCAGACTCTTGGCAGTGTGGAGCATCACTGTGATCCTGGGCTCCGAGTCCATAAGCCACTCAAAGCTGCTGCGTAGGTTGGCTGAGTGCTACGGAAGGCTTACAGTGCATTGGCCTTCATTAACCGTGGGACTGAGTTTAAGAGCTGAGTGGTAATGGTACAGTTATATAGGACCCGGGTAAGACCCATCATGGAGTATTGTGCTCCGTTCCGGTCACCTCGCTAACCGAACGATGTGCACACTATAGAAAGGGGGCAGAGGGGATATATAAGAATGTTGCCTGGATTGGAGAGCAAGCCTTCTGAGAATAGGTTGAGTGAACTTGTCCATTTCTCCTCGGAGAGATGGAGGATGAGACGTGACCTGATAGAGGTGTATAAGATGATGAGAGGCAATGATCGTGCGAGTAGGCAGGGGCGTTTTCTCACGGCTGAAATGACCAACACGAGAGGGCACAATTTTAAGGTGCTCGGAAGTAGGTACCAAGGCAATGTCAGGGCTACGTTTTTTTTTTCTTTTACGCAGGCAGTGGTGTGTACGTGGAAGGGGCTGCTGGCGACGGTGGTGGAGGCGGACAGAGTAGGGTCCTTTCAGAGGCTCTTGGATCTTAGAAAAATAGCGGACTATGGCTAACCCTGGGAAATTTTTGACAGCAGGGTTAGCCAAGGGCTTGCAGGTTTTCTATATTTCTGTGTTCACTGCACACTGCTAATGCTTACAGAATCCTTTCCTCCCACTATCATTCCGTTGAAGTTGCTCCAGGGGTTACTGACTCTACGCAAAGAGGAAGTGAACACAGAACGATGAAATTGTGCAACACTTCTTGCAGTTCTCGTGGTTTGTTACCGTGGAAACGGAGGAAGAGGCTCAACAACAGTAACTGAAAAAGGAAATACCAAAGTCAGCAGCACACGCTGAGTTACATTGTGACAAAGGTTAAAACTGTAGCCATTTTGAAATGATGAATCTAAAATTGTAAAGGCTGCTTTTAGCCATGCCTCGTGCTGTATTGAATTAATCGTATAGTTGTTCTAACAAAACATGATTCCTACTCTATCGATCAATAATATATTACCATTTTTATACCAAATGACAGCTTCAACCACCATCTGTTGCAAACAAACTCCACAGGCCGACCACTCTTTTGCTGACGACGTTTCTCTCATCTCTGTTTTAAAGGGAAACTTCTTCATTTTGAGGTTGTCCTCTCAGATAACAGACGTTCCGGCTGATGGAAACATCCTCCCCATGTTCCCTGACTCCAGGCTGTTCAGCATTCTGTGGGTTTAAATAAGATCCCGTCCACCTCTATACTTCTGAACTCCTTAGAGTTCAGGCCCAGAGTCATCAGATGCTTCCCGTACATAAACCTTCTCATTCCTGAGATTACTCTTGTGAATTGTGTGAACACCAGTGTACTGAAAACATTTCCAGCAATAACAAAGGAACTCCAGAAGCAAAAATCTGAGCTTAGAAAATAAATAGTAGCTCAACATCTTATAAACATGTGCTGCTTGATCCCGGGTCCATTGCACTTGAATCTAAAGCTGGTGTATACCATGACTCTGTGATAACCCAGGCAAAGAATTTTGTGCCGAACCTCTACTTCCTTTAGAAATTATCCATGGTTACACACAGCCTTCTATTTATATAAGATCCATGTCCCTATCCAAGTGTCCCTTTAAAGACCCTATCATATCCGCCTCCACCACCATCTCCAGGCCCTTTCCATGCTCTCACCACTCTCTGCGTAAAAAAAATAACTTACCCTTGATATCTCCTCTGTGCCCACTTCCCAGCACCTTGAACCTGTGCACTCTCATGTTAGCCGTTTCAGCCCTGGGAAAAATCCATAACAATACTGGACGAATTAGGAGGAAGGGCAGTATCTATGCAGAGAATTACACATTCGACGTTTCGCGTCAAGAAATTCCTCTCCATAGATGGCGTCCGACGATTTGGGTTTTTCCAGCAAATAGTTCTGCAGACTCTTTTGTGTTTACTATTCCCATTGTCTGATTAGAAAATCACACATATTCTGCATTACAGCTACGTCTCTATCAACAATGAAGATTATTCGGGTTTCCCACTGAACATCTGTGCTGCCTCTTGTTCTTTGACATGCTGTAATAATGAACACCGAACCCGGTCATCTTACAGCCATTTCTCTGTAACCAGTATCACGCCGGTCTCAAAGACGACGCTTTCAGAATAGTAAAATAAACTATTCAGGCTTCCATAAGGATACCTATTTGCTTGATAGGACCTCATTAAAATGATCAGAATCTCGCGTTTGCCACAGCTTTTCTTTTAAACATACCATGAAAAATTCGCCTCTCGTCCACCAAGCCTTCTGCCCTAAGTAGTGAAATGATGGCTTTCCTTCCACTATGCCGTCTGCCGCTTTATGTAACTGGCCACCCCAACTATTCACGATGTATCGAAACCATGAACAGAATCAAAGTCTTTGCTGCAACAGGACTTTCAGGAGATCAGTCAGAAACACCCACAATATACACAGTCTCAAAGAGAAAACAAAATACCTACATCCGAAACGGCAATTTTGGTAAAAGGGAACTCTTGTTGCCTGAACAGCTCTTCGCACACTTGCTTTGCCATTGTAATACTGGGTTAGATAATTGTTCCTAATCTCAACCATCGTTGCAGTCTCTCTGGTGTTTATTCTTCTCGTAGCATGATTTCCCTGCTGAAGTTGATTTAAAATCGCGCCCACTTTGCATCACTTCTACCTTAGTGTCAGCTGCAGTCAGCTGATCACCTTTGAGCTAGATCAAGTGCAGTCCTGTATTTTGTACGTTATTGTTTTTAGTATTTATTTTTTGTCGTCGTGGATTGTCCCAAGTAGTCGTGCAAATAACAGCTCACCAGATGCTACTGTCCTGCTGAAGACATAAGTGTATGGCATGGATTAAAATCAATGGATATTTATCAAATAGTATTTCTCTAGAAAGGGGGCACGAAACAGGGTTGTGCATGGTTACCACTACTCTTCGCACTGTGTCTGGAACCATTAGCTCAATACATCAGACAAAATGAAGATATCAGAGGAATTAATATTAAAGGTACAGAGCATAATTTGGCTTGTTACACTGATGACATTTTGATCTATCTAGGGCAAGCAACATACCCTTTACCTAAATTGATGCAATCCTTTGAACAATATGGTACAATATCAGGGTGCAAGATCAACATAGATAAAACCCAATTACTTTCATATAACTATAGCCCACCAAGGGAAATAGGAAGTTGATACCCCGGGCATGGCAAACAGAATCTTTCACATATTTGGGCATCATTGTGCCAAAAGATTTGGTAAAATTATGAGAATGTGATTATCAGCCTTTATATAAAACAAATTAAGGAAGATATGGCAAGATGGACTCTGATTTCTTTTTCTTTTTCTGGGTGCTAGGTTTAAGGATGGGGCAGCTAAAGGAATAACAGTTCCTTGCAACATAATGAAAGAAGGAACACTCTTCAGTTTTGAAATGCTTAAAGAGAAATGTAAGATGAGAGAAAATGTAATTACATGCATGAAATCAGTTTTTTTCAAGACATGGTGTCCTTGATGAAGTTTTCACAGACAGTGGTCCACAATTCAGTAGCGAATGCATGAAACATCTTGCATGTGAGTGGGGCTTTGTTCATACAACATTTAGTCCATTTTCCCCCTCAATCTAATGGATTAGTTGAGATAAACAAGATTAGAAAAACAGGATTTTTAACGGTATTTACATATGCGACAATATGTTAATAGGACGCTTAAAAATGTACCCAGGCAAGTACATGCTTGATAGAGCTATTTAGAAAAGCATATAATTCAGATAACGGCAGTAGAATAATTTCAAGCATGTATAATGGTTTGTCAAATCTTAAAACAGGTTCGGCTTCATACATTGAAACAGAATGGGAGATTGAAGGAGGGATAATTATATCTGAGGAAGAATGGACAATAATAGGGAGGTATCAATGGAAGAGTACCAGTTCACAGAAATGGAGGGAATTCGGATGGAAATAACTTGATAAGATATTTTATTACACCCTCTTAGAAATCCCATTATGACAGTAACCTCCCTGTTCGCTGGAGAAATTGTGGAAATCAAAATGCAAATCATTATCATATTTTTGGGACTGTCCTGTTATCAAAGACTATTGGAGGGGGATACACAATACACTACAAGACATCTTTAAATGTGAAATACCCTTAGGGAGTAAGACCATAAATTTTGTGTATCTACCTCAAGAATGGTGTACAATAGATGAATATTTAATGAATATACTCTTGGTGGCTGGTAAAAAGACTCTTACTGGGAAATGGTTATCACAGGAGAGCCCACATTTAAATTCATGGATGGAAATTACAATGGGCATTTTCAAAATGGAGAAGATAACAGCATATTTTAATCATTAGCTGGAACAATTTGATTCATACTGGGTAAAATGGGTTAACTACACAATGCCTCACAGGCCTGATTTTATTCTCACATATCAATGAATATGTTGTTAGAAAAAATCCCTCTCTACTTGCACATAGTTTATTTTTCAATTTGCTTGTTTTATTTTCTTTCGACTGTTTTCTATAAGTGTTTACCTCAGATAAATACTATGTGGAGTTTTGTGACATACGTGATTATATGATATATTTGTACAATGTCTGAAATACATCTTATGGAAATGTCAGTTCAATGATGACATTCAATAAAAAATAAATTTAAAAAAAGAAAAATGAGCAAAGTTGGAATAAGGTGATGAAATAGGTATGTTCCACACATTTATTGGGCAACTAATGCAGACTGTGCAAGCCCGCTGTGATGCTCACATAACGTGGGGTTGTGTTCAGGATAAATCGTGAGCTCGCACTGAGCAAACATTTGCTTTGAGAGATATGGACCGAGATATCATACAATTAATATTAAATAAAATGAATATCAAGGCATCAACAGAACTAGGCGACTGGCATTTCAATGCGGAATGCCTGGAACATTTTAAAAACTTCCTGATTGTCTAATTTGCTAGACGGTGTGGTGCCGAGAGAACACAGAATTAGAAACGGCGCCTTGTTTGTTCACTGACTGTAACTAACTTGAGTCATTGTGCAACCTTTGTGCCTGTTGTTTTATTTTTATCGAGGCGTAGATTAATATATAAAAGGGCAGCAAGCTCAGAGCGCAGGCGAGTGGTCCTTAGTGCAAGGAGTGCGGTACCTTTTGTACAATATCCGAAAAATGGCTCTACCAACAATCCAGGATGGAAGGATTGCATTTTACCCTATTCTCGCTGTCTTCGGTGTTCCGGGTAAGACGACACATTGGAATTACTCTCTGTCTGAAATGCTTGGGACACTCTTCGATTAACAGTCGTTTCACTGGGTGTCTTGTCCCGGTGAAACCAACCCAGCGCGGAGACACGGCAGACTACTGTTGCAGAGATGATCCTCTCCGGTGGATCCTCTCACGTTCACTGCCGCCCGCTCCCCTCTCCAAAGGTCACCCCTGACGATGCTGCTCAAATTCAGAGAAATCAATCCTCCCCGCTGGCAGGTGTAAATCGGCAACCACGCATTGTTACAGATTGAAATAAATAAATCTTGTGATATAACTTATTTTTGAAGAAGAGTACGAATTGCGGGATCATTGTGGATCGTACATCTAGTGGCTGGAGTACGGAGATCAAAGCAGCAATGTCCCTGTTTTCAGCTTTTGATGCTGCTTTTGTCTCACTTGACAAGTGCGCTTTGAACACGTCCCAGACAAGCAGCGACTTTTCCTTCCCGAAACCTTCGGAACGTCGACGCCACACCTCTTTAACCCATGTCAAGCAACCGGCAGCGATTTTGAACGTAAACAACAACACCTCACGGGAATTTTCTGAGCAATCTTTGTTTTTCGTCTCAACACAAGATCGTGCCTATTCATAAATCGGCTGCACCAACTTCGCGTAGCTTTGAAATTTTCGCTGACCTCACGGTGTTTTTCGTCCCATTTCAACGTTTGAACTCGAATCATTTCTCCGGTAACAATGTATCCGGACTATCGCTGGTGATTCACCCACTCTAAGACATTTTCTTCCAGTTCTGGCCACTGGCGTGTTTTCCTGCAGTTTGCACATTTCTTCTTTGGCATTTCCCTCAGCGTGTCCTCTGCCTTTCTCCACTCTCTCACTCTCTCTCGTTTACACTAAACCTCTTAGCAGCTGCAGAATTATTCGTTCCTTTAGCAAAATCAACAACCTTCAGCTTGAAGCCAGCATCACATCGCACTCGTTTTAATCTTTTGTACATGGCGGTCGCAAACTCAATACTGATTGCACGTACTGATCCCGCCACCCCGTGTTATGTTTTAACGAGATTACGATGGGTGCTAAATGGTTTTGCGGGGGTTACATTTCAGAGGCTTCTTCACCATTGGAGACCTAATCCAAAACTTTCCTCCCTGATTTATTTATTAAGAATTTGCTTATAATGCTCTTCACTGTGTAAGCCTGTTTCCTTAGCAGGTACTGGTTCACAAAATTTTCAGGTTCCGGATCCTGCAAAGCTGAGTACAGGCATGTGAGATCTTGTGATTGTTTCTGATTAAATCAAAAACCTTTATAAAAGGGGTCAGCTTATACAAAGGTAACATGAAAAAGTCCCTTTTTTAACCTTGAAAATGGGGGTCGGCTTATACTCTGGAATATACGGCATGTAATGTCTAAAGGACCAGTGTTTGAGTAAATGAGACTCACCAAACTTGCTCCTGACTGAATCAATGGAAACCCTGTGTCAGAAGGGTTTCTCTCCAGTCGGTGCTCTCAGTCCTCGGGCTGGTTCACTCGCTGCTGTTCCCTCATCTTCAGTCATGGTTTGCTTCCAGTTGTGGGCTTTTCTTCCAATAAATCTCTCACCGCAGGTCTAACATTAACACGAAAGATAATGAAGCACGTTAACAATACAAAGGACAACAAAATATTTCTGCTCACTGAAATCTAAATATTCAAGACAAATATAACAATCTCAGTGAACAAATCTGTAATTGTCCCTGACACGTCACAAAACCTGATATGGGATAGGAAGGAGTAATCGTTCAGTCATGGTAAGATGTAAGATGCAGGAACAGAATTAGGTGATTCGATCCATTGAGTCTGCCCCACCACTCAACCGTGGCTGAGATTTATTCCAGCACCATATTCCTGCCTTCCTCCTGTAACCCTGAACCTACTTAGCAATAATCAATATATTAATCTCTGTCATAAATATACCCAAATGGCAGCCTCAACCAACCTCTGTGGCAACAAATTCTACAGTTCAGTCATCTTTTGGCTGAAGAAATTTTTCTCATCACAGTTTTGAAGGGAAGCATCTTTATTCTGAGACCGTGCTGTCAAATCACAGACTCTCCGTCTAATGGAAACATCCTCTCCATGTCCACTGTATCCAGGCTTTTCAGCATTCGGTAGGTTTACTTAACCACCCCCTCCCCTTTCGCCCCCGTCTGAACTCCATTGAGCACAGCCCCATCCATCAAATGCTCCTCATACATAAAGCCAATCATACCTGAGATTATTCACGTGAATCTCATTAGCAACAACTGCACTGAACACACTCCCAAGTATAACAGACAATCAGGAAATTTGAACCATTCCAGAGTGAATGGAATAAAAAGAAACTGGATTCACCAGAATCGCACAAAAGGTAAGGAACTGCTGTGGGGAGAGTAACGAATTTAACGATTCAGATTCACAATCATTTGTCGGAATGGATTCAAATTTTATCATTTTTAGTGCAGATCTCCAGCAACCTGAGTTTCTGTTTGATTTCCACTGTCTGACAGACAGGTGACAGCGAGGAGGAATTCCCAAACACAGTTCGAACACTGAACCCCCCCCAGGTCTATTTCTACTGGTTCTAACACAGAACAGCCCATTTACTCACAGCCTGTCCTTGTGAGGGATGGAATACAAACTCATTCTCTCCTCAGATTAGCAGCATTGCTTCCAAAGGAACTCCAGAAACAAACATTTGATCCCAGACCAGAAATACTCGTTCAACACCTCATAAACCGGGGCAGCTTGATCCCCGGGGCCATGTTACTTGGATCTAAACAGGGGTGCAGAGCACCTCCGGAGCTCACCGGAGCACCACTCCAGCACCTCTGTTAGAAAATAAGTCAAAATAAACAAGCGTGGGATTTAACAGCAGCTGCATATTAAATTGAGGGAATTTTACGGAAGTGGGGGTTGGGGATAGGGGTTGGTGAATGGGGGTGGTGGGAAATGCCAGGAATAACATTAAGATATTTGATCGTTTTTGGTGAAATCCTGGAGCTGTGACTGTGGTGGTCCGTGGATTACTTGCTAATACAAAAGTAATTTTTTTCTTACTAACAACCCTATGGCTTCTAAGCAAACAACTTTCTTTACTCCACTTGCTTGAGAATGATATTTTTTGATTATTAGTGAATGCAAATGTGCAATACTTTATCGTATTATTAAATTAAGTGTTATATGTTTTATTGTACCAGTTATATACTGAAATGCAGTGATTGGCTATAATCTTGTTAATGTCTTAGCTATCACCGTATTTCTGTGCAGCTCTGGAATTCATATATATTTCTTTCATATTTGTATAGTGTTTGACATTATAAAAAGCCCTATATATATACACACACACATACACCCAATTTGTGTACGTGCTCATCACATGAATGGGGTAAGGAAGTTGAACTGCACGTACATGTACCGAGAGCTGTATAACTTTAGGCCTTCTAACTTGGGCCACGAACCTATCAATCACCGCTCGTACAGCTCCGGCAGCTAAAAGATTGGCATTGCACCCCTGCTCCAGCCGTCTCGCAGAGCTCGGGCCCGGCCCTTTCTCAATGCAACCGGCCCCCAATTTAAAGAAATCCGCCGAGATCAGACCCCACTTACCCCCGCTCCAGTCGGAGAACCCCCAACAACAGCTGCAGACAGCTCTGCGCATGCGTTTAACAGGAGGTTATCCGCAGCACCACCGGTGGCCGGAGGTCTGCACATCGTCGCCAGTGGCCGGAGGTCCGTACAGCGACACCAGGGGCCGGAGGTCTGCACATCGCCACGAGTGGCCAGCGATCCCTGCAGCGCCTCCTGTGATCGGAGGCGTAAGGGACAACGGAGAGGCAAAGCAGAAACGCGGCAAAGTCTGCAGATAATACACACAAAATGCTGCTGGGACACAGCAGGCCAGACGGCATCTATGAGGAGAAGCACTGTCGACATTTCGGGCCGAAACGTCGACAGTACTTCTCCTTATAGATGCTGCCTGGCCTGCTGTGTCCCACCAGCATTCTGTGTGTGTTGTTTGAATTTCCAGCATCTGCAGATTTTCTCCTGGTTGCTCTTTAAGGTCGGCAGATGCAGGAAATCCAGAGGAACACAAACAAAATGGTGGCGGAAGTCAGCAGGCCCGGGAGCATCTATCGGAAAGAGTCAACAGTCGTGAGAAGTCAGAGAGGAAGAGAGGGAGTGGGAGGGAGGGAGATTTGTTCACCGGGAGCAGAAATCGATATTCATGCCATCAGGTTGGGGCGAGGGCTACCCAGACGGAATATAAGGTGCAGATCCTGGACCTTGAGGGTGGCCTTAACTTGACACAAGAGGAAGGGATGGGTTGACACGTCGGATCGGGAATGGGAATCGGAATAAAAATGTTTGGACACCGGGAGGTCCCGCTGGGAGCTGATACTTCTAAGGTCAGTTTATTATTAAAGCAGGTATCCATAAACAACTCGCGTTTTTTTTTCTTCAGAGAAACACAAAACAAAGAAAGAGCATGAAAGTCGTTCAGAGAGAAAAATCAAACGCCCACCCCACCCCCCGCATCAAAAAGAATGGCATCCCGATCATCAACCCCCAAAACCCACCCCTCCCGCACAAAAGGGAACAATAACATCGATCCGCCCCCCAAAGAAACAACCCTACCCTGCACAACTGCGGAGGAGCTGGTGTCACCAGTGTAGAGGCGGCCGCATCGGGAGCAGCGGACACAACGGGCGTCCCCGGAAGATGCACAGGTGAAGTGTCGCCTCACCTGGAAGGATGTTTGGACAACGGAGAGAGTTCGGCCGTCCGGCCCTTTCACTGTGACACCCCGAACTCCACATCAAATCCATCCAAGCGAGACTGGGGAACTTTAATGACCAATAAATATAATTCCTATCAGCGATAGGCTGTCTGAATGAATAACTGACTTTAAAGAGGAAGGGGTGTCTATGGTCCACACTGTCAGGGGGTTGAGTTTACCAGGGGACAAAGACTGCACGGACGAGAGGTTTTCTGTTGACTAATACACTGTGTGTGGACCCCGCTGGCAATTCTGGTGTTGTGACCCGAAACGAGACAAACTCCGCGCTGCCCACTCCACCAACAACACGGCACAGCCGGACACATAACAGGGGACTTTACATGTCACAACACTGGATTCAGTGATGAAACCCGTGATTAATGTTGTTGTCCCACTGAAATCATCAGAAATCATTCAGGTGTTTTTAAATGTGAGCGCTCCGCCACAGGTGACGTCACACAGCTCCACCCCCCCACGCGAATGACGTCACATATGGGCTCCCCACCCCGGGACCTGCCCTCGCGTGCGCAGTGACTACGTCACCCACGCGCTGGAGAGCTGGAGCTTTATCGGTTTAACGGCTGAGCGACCAATCACGTGACATCCCCTCCCCCACAGCTGAAAAACAAAGCTTCAGGAGCAGCGCTTTTCCCATTGGTGCGCAGGAATGTCAATCACTGGTTACACCCAATTGCGGAAGCGTACAAGCCGAGAGGGCGTTACCCCGCTGACTTCGTCTCTCGCTGCGGAACCGGAATCTCGACAGGGCGGAACAAATCTCAAAGTAAATGTCCGCTTTCTGATTTATTTCCATTTCCCTCCGAGGGAAGTCGGGGCGTTTGTGAAGCTTCTCCTGCGGCCGGAGTCTGATGTATCGCTGAGAGGTTGGAGAGACCGCTCGGCCCGTCGGTTTGATGCCGGTCCCCCGGGAAGGGAGGGAGAGGGGGATTTTATTGAAAGGATGAAGATGGTGAGAGAGGGGGCGGACAGGATGTTTGTCCCGGTGGGGACAGGAGGGGCTCATCTGTGGAAATGTCTGAGCCCACGGTGGTGGCGAGCAGACAGATTCACCACACTGGGGGCAAACACCGGCAGACTGTTGCCCTGGGGCCAATGATCCGGGCAAAGTGACAATTATTTGTGTTTTGTTGAGACTGTACCTGGAATATGGTGTAAAATCCCGCTCCCCATACTAACACGGGTTAGACAGACCAAAGAACAAACTGCCGGAGGAACTCAGTGGGTCGGGCAGCATCTGTGGAGGGAAATGAACCGTCAACATTTCGGGCCGAGACCCTCCCTCTGGACTGAGAGTGGACGGGAAATAGTCAGAGAAAAGAGGTGAGGGGTGGGGATGGGGCAAGAGCTGAGGAGTGAGAGGTGGATCCAGGTGAGGGAGAGGTGGGAAGGTGGAGATACTGACAGGGGTGGTAGGTGAGTGTTTGGGGCAACACCGGGCTGCAGAAGTTGGAAATTAATTCCACAGAGGATGAACAAAATGGTTAGAGAGTATTTGTTATAGAGAGTACAATGAAATGAAAACCGCCATCTTGTTGATGGGTAGAGGGGCTGAATGGCCACAGATAGAAAAGAGCAGACAGAACGAATAGACCTGCGAGGTAATCTCAATACACAGAGGCAGTTAGTACCTGGATTGAGCTGTTCAGTGTTTGCATCGTTGGTTATCTACCTCGGGTTCAGTATCCTCACCGTGTTTGGGAATTCCCACTCACTGTCGTCTGTCTGTGAGCAGCTGGAAGTTAAATAAACACTCACGATGCTGGAGACCTGAAATCACATCAGAAATTGTTTGAAGCCATTCCGACACAAGGTGTTGAAGCTGAAGCACTAACTTCGTTCGTCTCCACCGATGTTCTTCATCCATTGAGTGTTTCTTGTATTTGCAGGGTTTTTTTTTAGAACATTTCATTGGAATAATTTAAATCTGCGAAATGCACTTGTGTGGGACGCGCAATGTAATTCATTCACTTACAGCACATTATCAGGGTTTTCGGCCCATCTAATCTGTGCCATTCTCTGCCTGGACCCGTCCACATGCATACAGACTCTAGATATCAATACCTCCCTCATCCATCTACCCAGACAAACTTCTCTTCAATGCTGCAATTGAACCCGCATCCACGTTTGCATCACCTTCTGACTGAAGTAAACATCACAACGAGAGGGTTGTCGGAACAGATCTGTTCAGAACAGTCCTGGGTACCGGCTTCCAGAGAGAATACGCTTCTCACTCTACCAGCACCCTCTGCCTCTGTGGTCAGGTCATCTCAGTATCCACAAAGCCAAGTTCCCCTGGATCTCTGCTTCCTGCCATCCTGACCCAGCCTAATCTGGGGAACATTTTCAAAATTCTCACTAAAATCCATTTGGTGCTTCTGCATGAATTTCAGTAAATACTCCTGAGTACCTAAAGTGCGGTGAGCAGTGAAAAGATAAGCACAGAATATACCAAAAAGTGAAAAGACTGAAAAAATGAAGTTCCATTGGGACAAAGAAATTGAAATTCCATTGTGTGTGTGTGTGTGTGTGTGTGTGTGTGTGTGAGTGAGTGTGTGTGTGTGTGTATTTTGTGAGGGAGAAATTGACAGAAACTTAGATGGAAGATAGAAAAATAGATAGATAGATAGAAGCACAGATAGACAGAGATATTTCCCCATCACAGGAAAATTCATTGCTGTAACATGAGAGAATTAAAGAGATTGGCGTGGGCAGAAATACCAGAATGGACTTTGTAGACCTCACTACACACATCGATGCTGTGGAGCGAACTGCCCGCTTGCATGAGCAGAATATGTTGATTGCAGAGTGTCATTGTCTGGTAGGGCAGGACAAGAGGAACTCTATCGCTATTCTTCCACTGCCTCTTCTTACCAGATTGCTTCCTCTCCAGCCCGTTACCTTTCATACTCACAGGGCTTCATCTGTCACTTTTCCCCTCCCCATGACCTTTTATTCTGTTGTCTTCCCCGTAATTTTCCAGAAATGAAGAAAGGTTTCGGCCCGATATATCGACTGTTGATTAATTTCATAAATGCTGGTCGACCTGCTGAGTTTCTCCAGCATTTTCTGTGTGTGTTTCTTTGGATTTCCAGCATCTTCAGGAATCCATGTGTTTAAGATATTGAAATGTACTTACATTTTGAAAATCGAAAAAAGATGGAGACACATGGATGAGTGAATCCATAAGACCATCAGATATAGGAGCAGAAGTAGGCCATTTGAGCCATCCAGTCTGCTCCACCATTCAACAGTGGGCTGATCAAATTCTTCTAGTCATCTCCACTCCCCTGAATCACCCCATACCCTTTGATTCCCTGGCTAATCAAGAACCTAGCTATCTCTGCCTTAAATACAACCACTGACTTGGCCTCCATGGCTGCCCGTAGCAACAAATTCCAGAGATTTACCATCCACTGACGAGAGTGATTTGTCCGCATCTCAGTTCTACATGGACGTCCTCAAATTCTGAAGTCGTGCACTCTTATCCAAGAATCCCCTACCATGGGAAATTAATTAATCCCCTACCATGCAGGTGTTACTAAGGTAGGTGGCGTTGTGGATAATGAAGTAGGTTTTCAAAGCTTGCAGAGAGATTTAGGCCAGTTATAAGAGTGGGCTGAACGATGACGGATGGAGTTTAATGCTGATAATTGCGAAGTGCTAAATTTTGGTAGGAATAATCCAAATAGGACATACATGGTAAATGGTAGAGCTTTGAAGAATGCAGTAGAACAGAGTGATCTAGGAATAATGGTGCATAGTTCCCTGAAGGTGGTATCTCATGTGGATAGGGTGGTGAAGAAAGCTTTTGGTATGCTAGCCTTTATAAATCAGAGCATTGAGTATAGGAGTTGTGATGTAATGTTAAAATTGTACAAGGCATTGGTAAGGCCGAATTCGGAGTATTGTGTACCGTTCTGGTCAACGAAATAGACAGAGTACTGAGAAGATTTACTAGAATATTCCCTGGGTTTCAGCACCTAAGATACAGAGAAAGGTTGAACAAGTTAGGGCTTTATTCTTTGGAGCGTAGAAGGTTGAGGGGGACTTGATAGAGGTATTTGAAATTATGAAGGGAATAAATCGACTTGACATGGATAGGCGTTTTCCATTGAGAGTAGGGGAGATTCAAATAAGAGGACATGATTTGAAAAGTTTAAGGGTAACAGTAGGGGAATTTCTTTACTCAGAAAGTGGTAGCTGTGTGGAACGCGCTTCCAGTAGAAGTGGTAGAGGCAGGTTTGATATTGACATTTAAAGTTAAATTGGATAGGTATATGGACAGGAAAGGAATGGAGGGTTATGGGCTGAGTGCGGGTCGGTGGGACTAGGTGAGAGTATGCGTTCGGCACGGACTAGAAGGACAGAGATGGCCTGCTTTCGTGCCGTAATTGTTATATGGTTATGGTTATTAACTTTACCATATCCAATCTGTTCAGGACTTTTAACACTCTGAATGCCTCTATGAGACTCCCCCTCATTCTCTTGAACTCCAGAGAATACAGTCCAAGAGCTGTCAGACGTTCCTCATACGGTAAACCTTTCAGTCCTGGAATCATTCTCATGAATCTTCTCTGAACCCTCTCCAATATCAGTATATCCTTTCTAAAATAAGGATTCCAAAACTGCACACAATTCTCCAAGTGTGGTCTCCCGAGTGTCTTGTAGAGCCTCAACATCACATCCCTGCTCTTATATACTGTACGTCGGGTAATGAATGCCAACATTGCATTTGCCGCCTTCACCACCGACTCAACCTGGAAATTAACTTTAAGGGTACCCTGTACAAGGAGCCCCAAGCCCATTTGCCTCTCTGTATTTTGAAGGATCTCCCCATCTAAATAATACTCTGCCAATTTATTTCTTCCACCAGAGTGCATGACCATCCACTTTCCAACTTTATATTTCATTTGCCATTTCTTTGCTCGTTCCCCTAAACTAGCTGAGTCTCTCTGCAATCTTTCTGTTTCCTCAACATTACCCGCTCCTCCACCTATCTTTGTATCATCAGCAATTTTATCCACAAATCCATTAATACTGTAGTCCAAATCATAGACATACATCGTAAAAAGCAGCGATCCCAAAATTGACCCCTGTGGAACTCCACTGGTAACTGGCTGCCAGTCAGAAAACGATATATTTATTCCCACTCTTCTGCTGACCTAGCAATGTTCAACCACGCCAGTAACTTCCCTGTAATTCCATGACCTCTTATTGCTAAGCGGCCTCATGTGCAGCAACTTGTCAAAGGATTTCTGAAAATCCAAGTACACTATATCTATTTCATGTCATTTGTCTACCTGGCTTGTAATTTCCTGGAAAAATTGCAGTAGGTTTCTCAGGCTGGGTTTTCCTTTCAGGAATCCATGCTGGCTTTGGCATCTCTTGTCATGTGTCTCAGATACTCCATAATCTCATCCTTAAAAATCGCTTCCAACAACTTCCCAACCACTGATGCCAGGCTAACAGGACTATAGGTTCCTTTCTTCTGCCTCCCTCTCTTCTTAAATTGCGGATAACATTTGTAATTTACCAGTCATCCGGCACAATGCCAGAATCAGTCGTTTCTTGAAAGATCATCGTTAAGGCCTCTGCAGTCTCTCCAGTTACTTCCTTCAGACCCCGAGGGTGTATTCCATCAGGTGTATTCTATTATCTTCCTCAGCACCTTCTCAGTCGTAATTGTTACCGCACAGACTTCACTTCCCTAATACTCTTGAATTTCTGATATACTGTAGACATCTTCCACTGTGAAGACTGATGCAAACTACTCATTCAGTTCCACTGCCATCTCTGCATTTATCATTACATTATCTCCAGCATCATTCTGTATTGGTCTTATATCTACCCTTGACTCTCTTTTACCTTTTATATACTTAAAAAAAGCTTTTAGTATCCTCTTTGATATTAGTCCCATGCTTCCTCGCAGTTCCTTCTGAATGACCTTCCTGGATTTCTTCTGCAAGTTTTTAAAAGCCTCCAATCCTCTATCTTTCCACTAGCTCTGTTTTCCTTGTACACCATCTTTTGTTTTTACTTTGGCTCTGACTTCACTTGTCAGCCTTGCTCTTTTCAACGTTTTGGGTGATTTTCACTAACTTCAAAGGACTGTGTCTTAGACAGCTGGTTTGGTGCAATTCACCTCTCAAGTCTGATAGCAGAGTAAGGAGTGAATCTTCGATGGAGCAGAATCAGAAACCAAAGAGTTGCCAGCCTGAGTCATGGCTTTCTGGCTCAAGAAAGAGATGGGTCCTGGAGATTACAAAGTGGAGGAAGACGAGGAATCAGACCAACAGGATGTGGCTACAAATGATAGATCAGAAACATTTAGAAACTGGTTGATTGAAAAAAAAAAGGTGGTTTATTTCTGCAAAATACTGGTGGAAATCAACAGATCAGGAAGCACATGTGGAGAAGAATAAATAGACAACATTTTGGACAAGTCCCTTCAGCATGCCTGGACTATGCTTAGCTGCTGCACGAATTGCAGATTTCCTCCTGCATTTTATGTGCATATGTCTACATTTCCAGCAACAGCAGAATGTCTTGTGTTTCATATCTGCATTTTTAAGAAGGTTCTACTTTGGCAATAAAGACGCAAAAAGTTTGCTGATATTAATTGTATTCTTTATGGGAGCTGTTTTCTGTGTTAAAAGAGCTGCTGAGTTTTCTACACCAAAAAAAAAATGATATGGAGATGTAACTGGTGTCTGCTGAAACGTTTAATGGCACCGTGATTACCCAGAAAGCGCTGCAATAATAAATTCGCCGGCTCTAAAGCCCCGATTGAATGCGCAGGCGTCAAAGATGCGAATGTTGCGCATGCGCAGTTTACAAAAGGCCTCGGGATCTCGGCGCAGGTAAGAACGATTCTCCGGTTCAGCCTTAAAAACACCAACTGAGGGACAATTGCAGTGAGTCTAGTCAATCTGACCCTTATTCCCGGCACAGTCCTGCTCTCGTCCCTCTTTCTCAGCCCCACGATCCGTACTCGGGCCCCGGGGAGCTTCCAGCTGATGAGGGAATGGGAACCGATGGATCTCTCAAACAGAGCTGAGCTCCAGCTATCTGAATGTGAGGATTGGGAACTCGGAGATAGGGCACAACAATCTTTTACATCAGCTCTTGAGAAAATCACATTTGTTTACCTCCAATCCCAAACAGGAGAAAATCTGCAGATGCTGGAAATCCAAGCAACACACACAAAATGCCGGAGGAACTCAGCATTAGTACTCTTTTCCATAGATGGTGCCTGGCCTGCTGAGTTCCTCCAGCATTTTGTGTGTGTTGCTTTGTTCCACCTCCTCCTGGTCTGAACTTTTCTACCCGTGAGAACATGTTTTGACTCATTCTCTCTGGGAAGGTAATTATATCAAACAGCTTTTTGCCCTTCATCACAAATGTGCCAGATGTCTCCAATGAGACAGTCTACTCCCCTTCCATTCAGATTCATAGGCATTGCCATCAATGAGTTCACCTAGGGGAGGGTTTGGGGAAATATTTATGTACAATACATAAACTGGTATTATCTGTGTCTATTGTGGAGATGCAAAAGTTGCTGGAGAATTTACAAGTGGGAAAAAGTGGAGTGATACTTGGAAATGTTACTTTTTGAATTGTAATTTAGCAAGCAATCCACATATGGACAAAGTGCAAAAGCTCTGGTGAGAAAATCCTTCATTACCTGTTACAGGCCTGTTACATAGGTTGTGTGACAGTGCAGCTGAACTTGATTAGACCCAGAGGAGATCAAAGTTGTTATCGACAGTGATCTGCTTGCTGTGAAAATGAATACCTCTCTATATGAAATTCACTGTGCACATGTTGACACTGGATTAACAAACATGCACAATAAAGGCTTCATGTGCACACTGGTCATTACAAGTTAGAGGGGACATTGGTGGGTAGGTGGGGAGACCTCCAGTGTTCCTGACACCCTCACCTACAAGATGCACATCCAGCTGCAGCTTGTAACCCTGCACTTAAGGAGTTGGAGCTGGAAATGGATGAATTCTGGATCATCCAGGAATTGGAGGAGGTGATTAATATAACATGAAGAGAGGTATTACACCCAAGGTGCAGGACACAGGAAACTGGGTGAGAGTCAGGAAGGGAAATGAGGTTAAACAGCCCTCACAGAGTACGCTTGTGGTCAACCCCACAACAACAGGTAGACCACTTTAGAAACTGTTTGGGATTACCTGGCAGAGGTAATTCAAAGGGTTGATAGAAGATTCGTTAGTTAGGGGAACAGAACAAGAAGGTAAAGCTTACTACAGCTAGTGTCGGGGGGTGGGATGATCTGTTTTAAATAAGTTGTAGGGGGAATGGGAGCCAGAATGAGAGAGCAGATAGTGGAAAGGGTAAATTGAATTGATTTTATTACATACATCCTTCATATACATGAGGAGTAGATATCTTTTGTTTACGTCTCCATCTAAATGTGCAATCTGTAATTCATATAAATAGTTTGCAGTTAGGACAGTCTATATAACATAGAAATCAATTAATCAGACTGATGGCCTGGTGGAACATGATGTCCTGGAGCCTGCTGGTCCTTTTGCTGTGGTACCGTTTCCTGGACGGCAGCAGCAGGAACAGTTTGTGGTTGTGGTGAATTGGGTCCTCAATATCCTTTGGGCCCTTCTTCGTCGGTACAGCTGCTCACCCTCTCAACAGCAAAGGGGATTACCCTGTCTCCATTCCTTCTGTAATCCACAACCAGCTCTTTTGTTTTTTCGACATTGAGGGAGAGGTTGTTTTCTTGACACCAGACAGATGTTGTTCAGACCTGTTAGTTTGTAAAAGCTTCCCAATATTTTTCGCTCAATTATTTAACCTCTCTTTGGCTTTTATGTTGGCTTTGGCTTCTCATTTCAGCCATTGTTCTGTCCTCCTGCCATTCTAATGCTTCATTGGGTTGTATCTACCATGCAGCTCCCGAATTGTTCCCCGAAACTCCAGCCATTGCTGCTCCATCGACATTCCTACCAGTTTCCCTTTCCAATCAATTTTGTCCAGCTTCTCTGTCATAGAAACCTGGAGAAGTTCAGTGCAGAAACAGACCATATGTCCCATTGAGACAATGCTGAAAACATTTAAGCTGTCTGATGCAATGACCTGCACTGGGACAATAGCCCTCCATACCCCTACCATCCAGGTTCCTATCCAAACTTCTCTTAAATGGTGAAATCGAGCTCACATGCACCAGTGTGCTGGCATCTCATTCCACACTCTCACAATTGATTCAGTGAAGAGGTTTTCCACATGTTCCCGTTAAATTTTCACCTTCCCCACTTACCCATCACCTCTGGTTGTCATCCCACCCAACCTCAGTGGAAAAAACCTCCTTGCATTTACCCTATCTGTACCCTCATAATTTTGCATACTTCCAACAAACCCTCAAAACAATGTATAGTTTGTTTGTTTATGCTTAGAGCCTTGTTTAGGTGAATAAGATGGTGAGGGGCTTTGATTGTGTGGATATTCAGAGGCTTTTCCCAGGGCTGAAATGGCTAACAGGAGGGGGCTTGGAAATAGATACCGAGGGAAAGTCAGGGGTAAGTCTTTATACAGAGAGTGGTGGGTGTGTGGAATGTACTGCCAGTAGCGGTGGTCGAGGCAGATACAGTAGGGTCTTTTAACATCCTCTTATACAGGTACATGGAGCAAAGAAAAATAGAGGGCTATGCGCTAGGGAAACTCTAGGCAGTTTCTAGAGTAAGTTGCATGGTTGGCACAACATTGTGGGCTGAATGGCTTGGAATATGCTGTGGATTTCAATGTTTTATGTTGAACAGTGAAATAACTTTGGCTATCCTACAATCCTCTAATAACCAACCCCGGTTCACCAAGGATGATTTGGTTATCTCTGCCAGGGGCCCGACAACTTCTGCACTTGCCTCCTGTAGGGTCCGAGGGGGTGCCAAGTCATGTCCTTTTCCACGCTCCCATAGACCCTGTGTCCATCTCCTGAGAAAATAGAGATGAAAAGATATTTAACATCTCCCCATCTGCTTTGGTTCCACACGTGGATTGCCATTCCGGTCTTCCAGAGGACCAACTTTGTGCCTTGCAATCCTTTTGCTATAAATCTATCTCCAGAATCCCTGAGGATTATCCTTCATTTTTTCTGCCATGGCAACCTCATGCCTTCTTTTAGTCATCCTGATTTATTTCTTATTTGTTCTCTTGCATTGCTTATACTCCAGAAGAACCTACCTGCCTATCCCTGTTTTATAACTCCGTTTTGTGCTTCACCAGGGTCTCAATATTTCTTGAAATCCAAGGTTCTCTACAGTTTCTATCTGTACCATTTATTCTAAGAAGCACATACCCACTTTGTACTTTCAAAATTTCACTTTGAAGGACCCCCACTGACCAAGCACACCTTTGCCATAAAGCAGCCTGTCCCAGTCCACAGGTGCCAGATACTGGTGTCAGAATTTGAGGTGTTGATCCATCCCTGAACACATCAGCCTTTCCTACGCTGCTCCTTGTATTGAAATATATAGTGTTCAGCATATTCACTGCACCATGCTCACCGTTTTTCATTCCTGACTTTGTCTGAGGTCTGTTCCACAACCCCTCCACTATCTGTTCTGTTATTCAGGCTCCCATTTGCCCTGCAACTTTAGTTTAAACACTCCCCTTACACCCACCTCCCACGATGCAGCACTATCACCGCTTTGGCTTTCCTCTCCCAGATCAATAAAAAGGAGGTGCATACCAAGTTCAGGCAGATAGGTACAAATGGGGTATGAAGTACAGGAAATTCAACTGAACACTTCTGAAAGAAATAAAAGAATGCATGAGGTTGACCCATCAGAGAACTTGAAGGGGAATCCTCAGGGATTCTGCAGATATGTTAAGAGCAAAAAGATTGCAAGCAAAAAAAAAAATAATGCTATAGAAGATCAGAATGGTAATCCATATGAGGAGACAAAATATATGGGGGAGATTTAAAAATTTTTTTTTGCATCCGTATTTACTCAGGAGATGGTCACAGAGTATAGAATTGAGGCAAAGCAGCATGAACTTCATGGACCCTGTACAGATTACAGAGGTGGAGATGTTTGTTGTCCGAAGGCAAATTAGCATGGCTAAATCCCCAGGGTCTGACAAGTTGTTCCCTGGGACTCCGTGGAGGATGTGCAGAAATTGTCGGGCCCCAAGCACAGATATTTAAATCATCATCAGTGACAGGTGAGGTACTGGAGGATTGGAGGACAGTCAATGTATTTCCGCTGTTCAAGAAAGGCTCTAAAAATGAACAAGAAAATTGTACATTGGTGAGCTTGTCATCAGAGGTGGGAAAGTTATTGGAACGTATGCGCAGGAACCAGATGTATAAGTATTTGGATAGATGTGGACTGATTAAGTATAGGCAGCATGGGGTTGTGCATGGTAGGTCATGTCTAACCAGTCTTATAGAGTCTCTCGAGGAACTTAACAGGAAAGTGGATGAAGACAAGGCAATGGATGTTGTCTACATGGACTTCAGCAAAGTCGTACATGGGGGTGGGTCAGAAAGGTTCAGTTACTCAGCTTTCAGGATGAGATAGTAAACTGGATGAGACACTTTGGGAGAAGCCAGAGTGTGGTTGCAGATGGTTGCCTGTCTGACCAGAGGCCTGTGTCTAGTGGTGTGTCATAGGGATCACTGCTGGATCTGTTGTTTTTGTCATCTATATCAGTAATCTGGATGATAACATGGTTAACTGAATCAGCAAATTTGTGGATGACACCAAGACTGGAGGTGTAGTGGACAGCGAGGAAGACTGTCATGGCTTGCCGTGTGATCTGGACTAGCTGGAAAAATGGGTTGAGAAACGGAAAATGGAATTTATTGGAGACAAGAGGGAAGTGTTGTATTTGGTAGAACCTATGTCTTACACAGTGACTGGTCGGGCTCTGAGGAGTGCTCGAGACAAAAGTGATTTGGGAATACAGGTCCATAATTCACTGAAAATGGTGTCACAGTTCAATGGGAATAGAAAGAAAGATTTGCCACTTTGGCCTTCATAAACCAAAGTACAGAGTACAGTAGATGGATGTTATGTTGACATTGGTGAGGCCTAATTTGGAGTGTTGTGTGCAGTTTTGGTCACCAATCTACAGGAAAGTAAAAGAGGCTGAAAGAGTTCAGAGAAAATTCAGAAGGCTGTTGTCAGGTCTGGAGAACTTGGGCCATAAGGAGCGATTGAACAGGTCTGAGCTTTATTCCTTGTAATGGAGAAGATTGAGGGGAGATTTGATAAAGGTATACCAAAATTATGAGGGGTATAGATCGGGTAAATACAAGCTGGCTTTTACCACTGAGATGGGTTGGGACTACAACTGGAGGCCATAGGTTTTGGGTGAAAGGTGAAACATTAAGGGGAACATGAGGAGAAACTTCTTCACACAGATCGTCATCTGGGTGTGGAATGAGCCAACAACCCAACTGGTGCAGGCAAGCTCGATTTAAACATTTAAGAGGTTTGTATAGGTACCTGGATGGTAGGTGTATGGGAGTAGACAGTTTAAATAGTTCAACACAAACTAGATGGGCCAAGAAGTCTGTTTCTGTGTTGTACTTTTCTATGACTGTGACAAGAACCTGAAATAAGGAATTAGAGCAAATATTAGTATTTTAACAGCTGTGCAGAGCAACTATGCATCTGAGTAGGAGATATTTACATGGCATTAAACTGTGGTACTTTAAAATAACAGTACATAAAAGAAAATCCCAGCTGCAGGTTAACAATGCTATTTGTGTGAGTGTTTCATTTACTGTGGGGCCAGGCCCCCATGCAGCTCAGTGGGAACAGGGAATAATACCAATGGAGACAGTCAAACTGAGCCAGGTCACAGATTGGAGATGACAGAAATGCCCCATTCTCATAGAGACAGGAAGGGCATCAGAGAGTTTGATGGTCATTCCAGACACCAGCTCTGTGCCCAGTTAGAAGATGATTTCTCTCTCCAGCTTGGGTTGCACCTCACTGTAACAGTGTGATTATCAGATCACACCTTGGCAGCTAAAGTGATCTCATCTGAAATGTTCTTCACCCATTGATGGATTTTGTAAATCTTTTTTACAGGTTAAAAATGACAAGGAATTTGTTATTGGAAATTCAAACACAACAGACCAGTTTTGTCTAGATATTTAAGAAGTGCAACAAGGGATTCAATCAACAATCCTTCCTGCTCAGACTGTGGGGAGGAATTCACTCAGTCATCTAACCGACAGGCACGCCTGTTATTTTACACGGGGGAGAGGCCATTCACTTGCTCAGACAGTGGGAGTGGATTCAGTTGGTCATCACAACTGAAGGTACATCAGCAAATTCACACTGGGACAAGGCTATTCACCTATTCTGTGGGTGAGAAGGGATTCAGTCGGTCATCCCACCTGTGGACACACCAGTCAGTTCACACTGGGCAGAGGCTGGTCATCTGCTGAATTTGCGGGGAAGGATTCTCTCGGTCATCTGACCTAATGGCTCATCAGCGAGTTGACACCGGGGAGCGGCCGTTCACCTGCTTGGACTACGGGAAGAGATTCACTGAATCATCTAAGTTGAAGGTACATCAAGGAGTTCATACTGGGGAGAGGCCATTCACCTGCTCAGACTGTGGAAAGAGATTCACTCGGTCATCTCACCTACTGCTACATCGGTTAGTTCACACTGCAGAGAGGGATTTCACCTGCTCAGATTGTGGGAAGAGATTCACTCACTCTTCCACCCTACAGAGACACCAGTCAGTTCACACCAGGGAGAGGCCATTCACCTGCTCAGTCTGTGGGAAGAGATTCACACAGTCATCCACCCTACAGAGACACCAGTCAGTTCACACTGGGGAGTGGCGGTTCACCTGCTCAGAATGTGGGAAGGGATTCACACAGTTATCCAAATTACTGGCACACCAGTCAGTTCACAGTGGGGAGTGGCCATTCACCTGCTCAGACTATGGGAAGGGATTCACTCGGTCATCTGATCTGCTGACACACGGGCGAGTTCACACCGGGGAGAGGCCATTCACCTGCTGTGAATGTGGGAAGGGATTCGCTCGGTTTTCTGATCTACAGATACACCAGCGAGTTCACACTGGCGAGAGGCCGTTTACCTGCTCAGTCTGTGGGAAGGGATTCCATCAATCATCCAACTTTCATAGACACCAGCAATTTCACACTGGGGTGAAGCAGTTCACCTGCTCAGACTGTGGGAAGGGATTCAGTCGGTCATCCTCACTATTGGCACACCAGTCAGTTCACACTGGGGAGTGGCCATTCACCTGCACAGAATGTGGGAAAGGATTCACTCAGTCATCTGAACTACTGGTACACCAGTCAGTTCACAGTGGGGTGTGGCCGTTCACCTGCTCAGAATGTGGGAAGGGATTCACTCAGTCATCCAACCTACAGAGACACCAGTCAGTTCACACTGGGGAGAAGCCGTTCACCTGCTGTGAATGTGGGAAGGGATTTGCTCGGTTATCTGATCTACAGATACACCAGCGAGTTCACACTGGGGAGAGACCATTCACCTGCTCAGTCTGTGGGAAGGGGTTCCATCAGTCATCCAACCTTCATAGACACCAGCGAGTTCACACTGGGGTGAAGCCGTTCACCTGCTGTGAATGTGGGAAGGGATTCACTCGGTCATCCTCACTATTAGCACATCAGCGAGTTCACACTGGGGAGAGGCCGTTCATCTGCTGTGAATGTGGGAAGGGATTCACTCAGTCATCTCATCTGCTGGCACACCAGCGAGTTCACAGTGGGTAGAGACCGTTCACCTGCTCAGAACGTGGGAAGGGATTCACTCAGTCATCCAATCTACAAAGACACCAGCAAGTTCACTTCGGGTAAAGGCCGATCACCTGCTGAGACGTTGGGAAGTGTTTTCTCAGCCATCTCCATCAAATGTGCATCATTGGGTTCACACTGTGGAGAGGCCGTTCACCTGCTGTGAATGTGGGAAGGGATTCACTCAGTAATCTAACCTTGTGACACAGTACCGGGTTCACACTGGGGAGAAAGTTTCAATAAGCTGCATGCTGGATATTTGTCCATCATTGTTGCAGAATGCAATTTCGAGAGTGACTGTCGGTGCTGAACTCTGCAATTATTGCTGCTATTCACCACACACAGTTCTGCACCCTGGTCACTGGGCATGGGAGGAGTTTCTACTGCTGCCTAGTCACCTTTAATGGAACTGGATCTGAGACAAATAAATCAGTTCTATTTTAAACTCTGTCTCTGGTACTTAGTGCATTTATAACACGCCTAGTGTACAGTAGAGAGTCAACTCAGGCCAGCTGGACCCTGCCAGTTATTCATTTCCATGACAGTCTATTTAAATCCCACCCCCCCCCCCCCCATTGCTCATTTCTCACTCTCCCTCTGGTGATGGGTTCCAAACAGTCATCATCTGTGGGTGAAAACGTTTTGCTTGAATTTTCTGCAGACTGAAGAAGTCGAGCTGATTGCAGTTCTGTCTGAGATGTTCTTCACCCCTCAAATCTCTGGGCTGAGGAAGAATGACATCGGTTGTTAATCTCCATAATCACGACTAATTTCCACATTATGGATCATTTTCCCTGCTGCTAAAGGGTTTTTAGAGAACATCACTGTCCCCTAAAGGCCGAAAACAGAATGGGAAACCATCAGTTGGATGTTTAACTTAGCAGGGTCAGATACCAGAGGTGGGTCTGCACAGGGCAGAATTTGGGGCTCTGGACGATGGTCGGGTTAAGAACTTATGATGAGGAGAAGGGAATCAGCAGTGGGGTGTGGCAACAAATGTCAGAGTAGCAACATTTGGAAGCTGATTGACAGAGACAATCATTCGATTGACTGATGACACAAACAATGCCTGTGGTGAGGTTCTCCACTGGTTGAGGTACATGTGTGTTGGGAATGGTTTTATCCATTGAGGGATTTGTTCCTGCTTGTTTATCCAGTAATATTATATCCAGATGGTTATCATGGATTATCCTCTCTGAAATAATGTATTGATTATCAAATAATTTGTACAAACGTTTGTAAGATCTTGACTCTAAAACTGGGTCAGGCTTGAATTCATGGTGCCTTTATTAAGTTATGGTGGGCATTGATGAGTTTGTATTTTAAAGCAAGATTTTGATGAATGATATTTGCCACTTGATTGTACCTTTGTAGGTAATCAGATTGAGTTAAACTGCTGCGGGATCCTGGAATGTGTTGGATTGTGTCTGGTTTCTCTTGTCATTTTCTGCACTTACTGCCTTGTTTGTTTTTATGTCATGTATTTTTGTTTTTTTTTTCCTTTTGTTAACCACCTTGCCCTGTATTTCTGCAAGAAACCCTTGGGTTTCTGTGAAGAGGTCTCCAACTCTCAGTCAGGTGCATGGTGCTTCCTTGTCACCATCTCATCTGCTCAGATCGTTGAGATGTCTCCCATGGAGGGTCATACTCATTCCACTGTTTAATGTTTTCTTCCAGAGTGATGATTTATTTTTCTGATTTGGCCTCTCATTGAAGTTTTCTGGTCTGTATTTCTTATCATGATTGCATATACACACATGGAGTGCTAAATCCTGTTCATTTTTGATGAAAGTATATACTTAGAAGTTATACCTGACTGTTGTCTGACTTTTTTTCATGTGTGTTTTTCTTCTTCCTCCTTGTGTCCAAGGTGGTGTTAACCTGAATGTGTCACTCCTGGTGAAGGGGTTCAGCCCGAATCATTGTCACTACCTCCTCCCATAGATGCTGTCTGGCCTGCTGAGTTCTGCCAGCATTTTGTGCTTTTATTTATTTCCAGCATCTGCAGATTCACTGGTGTCTGAGTGTGAATAGACTTTTCTAAAGTTCTTATTTATCTTTGTAAACTCTACTGATTGAAATTGGGCCAAGATGTTTTTATTAAAAAATGTCAGTGTCGGTATTGATGAAAGTGTTTATTACCTTTGTTATATTTGTTAACTATTGAGCTCTGTTTGCCAAGATTTTTAAGTCTTGAACTAAATTCTGTCAAAGGCATTCTCTATTTCGCACTACTTGCTTGGTGATATTCCAGATACATGGGTATCAAGAGTCTGGATAAACTGTCTTGGCCCAAAATGTTGATTCCCATCCATAGATGTTGCCTGACATGCTGAGTTCCTCCAACACTTTGTGTGTAGTTCTCTAGATTTCTAGCATCTGCAGGTCGTCTTGTTTCACAGTTAATTATGTATCTTGAAAGAACAAGCTGGTAGTGGGGTTGTGTGGCTGTGTTGGTAAAATTTAATATTGGCATAGGGTTGGAAGGTGTAGAATCTGTGGGTAGAATAAAGGAACTGGAAACATAAAAAAAAAGATCCCTAATGGGAATTGTATAGAGACCTCCAAACAGTAGTAAGGATGTGGTCCACAAGTTACAATGGGAGATAGAAAATGTGTGCCAAAAGGGCAACGGTACAACAGGGGCTGTCATGCAAGTGATAAGGAAAATTAGGATGGTGTTGGTCTCAAGAGGAGGAACTCCCAGAATGCCTATAGGATGCTTTTTTAGAACAGCTCGTGGTTGAGCCCACTTGGGGATCAGTTATTCTGGATTGGGTGTTGTCATGATCCAAAAATTATTAGGTCACTTAAGTTCAAAGAACACTAAGGGCAAGTGATCGTAATGTGATCAAATTCACCCTGACATCAGAGAAGTAGAAGTTAAAGTCTGATGTGGAATAAAGAGAATTAGAGAGACTTGAGAGAATATATGGTCAAAATTGATTTGAGAAGAACACAGGCAAGGATGAAAACAGAGCAGCAATGGCTGGAATTTCTGGAAGTAATTTGGAAGGAACAGGATATATACACTGGCATGCAGAAGTTTGAGCACCCATGGTCAAAATTTCTTTTACTGTGAATAGCTAAACGAGTAAAAGATGACCTGATTTCCAAAAGGCATAAAGTTAAAGATGAGACATTTCTTTAATGGTTTAAGCAAGGATGTTTTTTTTAATTTCCATCTTTTACAATTTCAAAATATCAAAAAAGAAAAAGGGCCAGAAGCAAATGTTTGGGCAGCCTGCATGGTCAGTACTTAGTAACACCCACTTTAGCGAGTGTCATAGCATCTAAGCGCTTACTGTAGCCAGTTAAATGTCTTTCAATTCTTTTGTGTAAATTTCTGGGTTCAGTCATTAGCAGCAAAACACTGACAGTGGAAATTACGGATCAGAATATTATAAGAGTCACAAACCCCAGCAGTACCAAAACAGGCCCTTTGACCCTTCTCATCAATGCTGACCTGCTTTTATTTTTACTGCCTGGTTCCAACTACCTGCCCCAGAGCCTCCATACACCTACCATCCATGTCCTCACTCAGATTTCTCTCTTGTGTCTAAATCGAACCCACATCCAACACTTCCACTGGC